>NC_079221.1:27356934-27560185 GCF_029633865.1 Lampris incognitus | reverse complement strand
CGGTGTAGGAAATCTTCAATTTCTTAGCAATTTCTCGCATGGAATAGCCTTCATTTCTAAGAACAAGAATAGACTGTCGAGTTTCAGATGAAGTTCTCTTTTTCTGGCCATTTTGAGCGTTTAATTGACCCCACAAATGTGATGCTCCAGAAACTCAATCTGCTCAAAGAAGTGCCCATCCAACCAATCCAACTTGTGGGAGCTGCTTCTGGAAGCGTGGGGTGCAATTTCTCCAGATTACATCAACAAATTAACAGCTAGAATGCCAAAGGTCTGCAATGCTGTAATTGCTGCAAATGGAGGATTCTTTGACGAAAGCAAAGTTTGATGTAAAAAAAATCTTATTTCAAATACAAATCATTATTTCTAACCTTGTCAATGTCTTGACTCTATTTTCTATTCATTTCACAACATATGGTGGTGAATAAGTGTGACTTTTCATGGAAAACACAAAATTGTTTGGGTGATCCCAAACTTTTGAACGGTAGTGTATATATATATATGCATTGAGCACAAAACAAGCTTGTTCTGCCATTTAACAACTTTGAGCTATAAAAAAATACATCTTTGCTCCTGAATTGTTGAGCTCTTTTTTCTACATCAAAGGTTTCATTGCAACATTCTGTGGACATATATACTATATATACATTTTTTTTTTAAAAATATATTCTCCAAATTCCAATACAAGTGCTATGTGATCTCTGCAGCTGCACTTTCTTAACAATAGAACCTCGAAGTTTGAGCCAGTCTTTTTCTTTTTTTAGATCAGTGATTATTAAGCAGTACTGAAAGGAGGTCATAGTGTTAAAATTGAGAAACAGTCACATTAATTATGCATCTACAAATGTTAGCACTGGATGTTTTCACAAACCCACCTTATGAGACTGAGCACCAACCTAGCAGCGCTATGTTAATTCTTTCCTAGTGTCTTTAACTAATCCCCATTCGTATTCTGACAATTGAGAAAAATTACACTTGACTAGCAGAGACACACCCTTTTAAGACATCAGTCTGGTATGTCTGTCAATCAATCTGAAAAGGAAGCTTTGGTAACCCTATAATTTATGGGCCATTAATTATGTAGTAATTGTGAAGGCGGCGAGGGGAGGTGGCGAGTATTGGGCCAGATGTCCTACTTGCCAAAAGGAATGTGAAGCGGTGCAGTGGCTTCTTGCTTCCTGGTGTAGTGATCGCCGAGGGTCCATCAGGACCTTAGCATATGGCTGCTCCTACGTAAAAATGTCTGCAGCAGCACCTTCTCGTGCTACCTCCTGTTTTCACAAAGTCTGCTGCGGGGGCGACCGGGTTCCCGGCGGTATAACCGGGTGGGTCGATTGGACTCATTAGCCTTGTTTGGCAGCCAATCTAGGAGAAGGACAACTCTGATTTCAAACCTGGGTAGATGAAGCTCATTAGCCTGTCCGACAGTTCATCTAGGAGAAGGCAAACTCTGATTTAAAACCTCCGCTGCCTTGCAGGTATACTTGTCTACGAGAAAGGCTTCGGGAAGAAACCCTGAGGAAAAATCTGCATCCATCTCCTTTGCCAGTCGTCTCGCTAGTCTTGCCACTGGTAGTAGGTGGTCTCGGACGAGAGAGTGAGGTTGATGATGCGCAACTCTTCCTCACTTTAATCATTGCGCAAGTCATCAGTCATCCATCACAGGATGACTAGATGGTCTTCGTTGCTGCGGCGGATGAATAACAACAAGTAATTGTGAAGAAATTGCTAAGAAATTATATTTTAAAATGAAGAAACCAACCACCTGTCTTATCCTGTATGTAGTCCATACCACTCACTATAACTAATTCCCATATATTTACCAACCAAACCTCTTTATTCTTCTTTAATTTTACCCTGCAATTACCCAATACTTCCTGATAATTCTACTACTATAACTTGTCATTATATTGATTTTACTTTACTGTTATTTCTTAGCATTTTCTCCACATTACTATGTAATTTCTTAGCAATTTCTTCACATTTACTACGCAATTAATGGCCTCTTAATCATAGGGTTACTGAAGCTTTTTAGAAAAAAAAACTGCTCTTAAAAGACACTACGATTTTCCTGCAGAGACCTACTGATTTACTTTATCCTTGAAATTCTGGAGTGTGCTTTGAGTTTTATCTATCTCAGAGATTTTGACATGTATTTACATGATGAGCTGCATCATCATGTAAATAATTGCAGTAATAGGGAGCGTCCGTGTATTGGAAGAGGCATGTGGTAGTCTGCAACCCTCCCCGGATCAGCAGAGGGGATGGAGCAGCGACTAGGGACGGCTCGGAAGAGTGGGGTAATTGGCCAGGTATGATTGGGGAGAAAAAGGGGAGGGGGGAATAGCAGTAATCACGTCTGTGCTCAAAGAAATTTCAGCCACTCCCATGGTCCCCCCACCCAGAAATTCACCTCCATGCAGTTTGAGCTGGCCCTAGCCCAGAGAACGAGAATAGCACACAGTATTAATACCACCCTACACCTGCTATTTCCAGCAAGTTGTGGTTGGTGTTAAAGTTCAGTTTCTTTCTGCTCTATGTGATGCTACTGTAGTCATAGAGTAAGCCTGTTGAAGAGATAGGAAGTTAGGATAACCTAGGACTAAAAAGCCCCTCTCAGCAGCAATTCTGCTTGAGAGGAGATCGGAACAAGTTTCTTCATCTAGGATTTGGTAGGATAAAACAAAAGCCATGTCCATGAAACTGTTCTGCGAGTTTCCAAAGTTGCCCAAATGTTTCGGCCATCATTTTGTGACCACAAAAGTGGAACAATACCTTCAGGTGCATTCAGGTGCATTGTTTCCATGGGACCTATGAAGGCATAACGCATCCCCAGTCCTTCAGACATCACCAGGTCAATGTCCTGTACCGAGATGACCCCTTCCTGGTGGAGCAAGACAGAAACTGAGTTAGAAACATCCAATTTTCTATCATTAAAATTTCATTCTTTGCATATACCTATGTTTAAATAAGTTTAATTACTAAATTTACAATTAAATTCCTAACTTTACCAACTCTTAACCCTTTAAAAACATTATTTGTTAGAGCTGTCCTTGCAATATATTTGTTAGGGGTCAAATCATCCATGATAGTTCCTACCGCTAATTGGAACGTTCAATAAGACAATGCTGCCAGGCAATTACAAAATTCCAGCCAATGAGGAGCCGAGTTTGGTTTGATATCGCCTTGAAAAAATTTTTTAGTGCCAAGAAATAAATAGGGAATCACTGGCAGCTTCAGAAAGTCATAGCATTTTGGCTACAAGACTTCTGACCAAACCAACTCTGTTTTGGCCTATCCAGAACCTGCTAAAAGCTCCTCTCATCATTTAGGCCTTCCCTAATCAGACAATTTTGTTTCCTGAGAATAATGTAGAAGCTTCAGTGGAAAGGAGGAGAGATGGATGGACAGGGGGATTGAGAGAAAGGAAAGCGGTGAAGCCCAGGATGGAGAGAGGGGAGACTGTGGAAAGAAGAGGGGACTCCTGCCAGCTAAACCTGGGCCAGTCCTCTCCTCTCCTCATCTCTCAGGTTTCTGGGTGGGGGTGGAGGAGTTACACAGATACCCGTTGGCCAACCGAGGAGGAAATCAAAGATCAGACACAGATACCGGCAGTAAGAGGAGCAGGAGGATGGTGGGGGAGACAGGGTCGTCATTGTTTGGGTCCTTTGGCCAAACAACAGGCCTGTTATCGAAGCACTGCGGGGTGGTGGCCCAATTTGGAGGTGGGTGGGGGTGAGAGTAGGTGCCACTGAAAAGGGGGTCTCTCCTCTGGTATAATCACTGGGGGCAAACCGGCTGCTTTCTCAGCTGCTCTGCTTACCAATGCTGGCCCCCACTCAAAGGCCAGGTTCAGTGTGTGTGTGTGTGTGTGTGTGTGTGTGTGTGTGTGTGTGTAGGCATGCTCAGGGAGGGGTCACTCCTACATAAGAAGCCCAGTAAGCAAATAAGCGACAATCTGGAGGAACCTTCTGATGTGAGACCCTAGGAATTGTAGTAATGCCATTATAGCAAAGGTATTTCATAACAGGCCAGGCAGCCTTATGCAAATTCAAGTAATTTCAAATAATAATGATTCAAATAATAAGAAAACTTTGATTATGAATTCATTGGGTAATGACCTATGTTACATGCCATTTCTGTCTTTTGCTTCTTTTAATTGCCAAATATAATCTTCGAAAAACAACTTTAAGTACTTTTTATTAGTTTGTGCCACTATGAGGCAACTTTGAAGTGAGGTAAAAGTGAAGGTTATTTCTGAACCACAGAATAGGACTTTAATGCAGTCTTTGTCCTGTGACTAACACCCTGCAACTCAGAGAGCTACGTACTTAATCAGTAGAGGATCATGGCTACGTGAAAAACTTATTGGAGTTCGGAGGTTAAAGTCAGAATTTTGAGTATAAGTCTGAGCAGCATTTTTGTGATAAATATGACAGCAGATGTCCATTTGCCTCGCTCACGCATAGCTAGTTCTGCTTTAGAGGAGCCTAATGTCTTTGATGTAAAATCGAAGACAGGTGTAGGGCAAACTAGACTGGGCTGGATTCCGTGATCATCACATCATAACCTGACACGCCCTATAGCGACTTTTTTGTTTCGGCCACCTTTTGTGTTTGTGTTGTATGTTTGACATGTACAGTATATATGTTTGAGAGAAGCAAGACAGGGAAAAAGAGAGAGCAGGTATATGCTTGTGTAAGCATATGCATGGGTGAATATCTCTTTACAGGTTAGAAGGTTAAATGTTGCTCTTTTCGATATCAGAACTAAGGTGTCAATAATGAGTGTGATTTCAGATCTCAGATAAGAACTGCACCATTAGGGGGCGTCTGGGTAGCATAGCGGTCTATTCTGTTGCCTACCAACACGGGGATTGCCGGTTCAAATCCCCGTGTTACCTCCGGCTTGGTTGGGCGTCCCTACAGACACAATTGGCCGTGTCTGCGGTGGAAAGGTGGATGTGGGTATGTGTCCTGGTCGCTGCACTAGTGCCTCTGGTCAGTTGGGGTGCCTATTCGAGGGAGGGGGAACTGGGGGGAATAGCATGATCCTCCCACGTGCTACGTCCCTCTGGCGAAACTCCTCATTGTCAGGAGAAAAGAAGTGGCTGGCGACTCCAAATGTATTGGAGGAGACATGCGGTAGTCTGCAGCCCTCTCCGGATCGGCAGAGTAGGTGGAGCAGCAACCGGGACAGCTCAAAAGAGTAGGGTAATTGGCCAGATACAATTGGGGAGGAAAGGGGGGGGGGGGTCGAACTGCACCATTGTCACCTCAGACAATAAATAAAACTAAAAAGATTATTTCACAGATATGGATTTTGCCTGGGGACAGCCGAAAGATATTTTTGAACTGAACATGACATTACGTATGTTAGTCTTCAAAAAAGTTTGCAGTCTTTTGCTTCTGAAAGAAGATGCCTTACCATCTACATTAAACATCCGTGATGACTGTTTGAATTTTGAAAACAAGGTTGATAAGAATGAGGAAATAACGTGGGCGTCCGGGTGGCGTGGTGGTCTATTCCATTGCCTACCAACATGGGGATCGCCGGTTCGAATCCCTGTGTTACCTCTGGCTTGGTCGGGCATCCCTACAGACACAATTGGCTGTGTCTGTGGGTGGGAAGCCGGATGGGGGTATGTGTCCTGGTCGCTGCTCTAGTTCCTCCTCTGGTTGGTCGGGGCGCCTGTTCAGGGCAGGAGGGGGAACTGGGGGGAATAGCATAATCCTCCCATGTGCTACGTCCTCCTGGCAAAACTCCTCACTGTCAGGTGAAAAGAAGTGGCTGGCGACTCCACATGTATCGGAGGAGACATGTGGTAGTGTGCAGCCCTCCCCGGATCGGCAGAGGGGGTGGAGCAGCGACTGGGACGGCTTGGAAGAGTGGGGTAGTTAAATGCACTTATTGTAAGTCGCTTTGGATAAAAGCATTGGCTAAATGACTGTAATGTAATGTAATGTAATGTAATGTAATGTAATGTAATGGGGTAATTGGCTGGATACAACTGGGGAGAAAATAGGGGGAAAAAATCCAAAAAAAAAGAATGAGGAAATAATGTGTTGGCACCAAGAATATGAATGCAATTAAAGCAAACAAAACTAATTAGCAACCTCTAGCCTAAAGTCACTGCCTCCTTTGATGAACCCATCGTATTTGAAATGTATTTTCAGTGCCTCTACTTTCTTTGAATTAACTTTCCCCTGTTACTGTCCTGTCTGCAGTATAAATTCTTCAATGGTATAAACATGACTAGATCCTCTGAAATAGCCCAGATCAGCTGGTTCAGTTAGTTTGCCATCTCTCAGCTCTACAACAGTTATCAAGATTTACTTTCTGCACTTTCAGTAAAGACACAAGAAACTAATATAAGCTTGAAAGTACTGGCCCTCCTTTTGATGCTTATTCACAGTTATATATATATTTTTTAGCTCTCCATTAACTGAAGGCTCAGCAAATGCTTTATTTCTTTGGCTGCACCAAAGTAGTATCCCCACCACAGTCGAGATCACTGGACAGGTACATCATAATATTTGATGGATATGAAATATCTTGTAAAAGTTACCTATAACTGAAAAACTACAATGATATTTTATTGTTTTCAACCTATATTCGACAAAGTGCTTCCCTGCACTATTGTGTTTTGGTTTTGCAGTGTATCTATGTCCTGCAAATACATGTGAATGGAGCAACCCAAGGAGGACACGAGACAAACCACTTGGCTGGGGCTCAACCCAGGGCAAAGTACTTTATGATAACAGGAATGTGGCATTTTTGTCAGCTAGAACCTAAAGGTTGCCTCAGGGTTCATCTGCTTCAATGAGCTCTTCATAGCACTAAAAGGCAATCCAAACACAATCTGGAATGTCATGTAGATATGTGTCCACCTCTCCACAGGCCGGTGAGAGAATAGAAATACCACACCGGGACACATGGATGATGTGCTACCGCGGGAGCCAGGACAAAGGGGTAAGGAACAGGGCATTCATTTCTGCTTCATTTCCTTGAACTGACACCAACGCATGCATTCCCGCAGTGGGCAACCTATGGCTGTTGGGTTGCTTCCTTCACCCCTGACTGCGTTCATAAGGACTTGCACTAGACCCAAGACCCACTTGACTCGTTTGACTCGCTTGTGAACACAGAAGTTGCCCTGTAACAAAAATCTGCTCTGGAATTGTTGGATTCCAGAGTTACTGAAGGAGCACATGGTGACATAAACAAAAAACAACAACAGGCCTATAGTATCACTGTACTTGTCATTTTTAAAACATGCACACTAATTATCCCAACAGTCAGCTTAAATATTGGAGGTTGCATTCCAGTATCTCGCCCTTATACAGTAAATCTGAGCTCTGATCAGATATAATGGCATTTTGCGGACAAATATTAGTTTTATTCTAAGACTCATGATTGTTTTCCTCCAACTTGATGCCTCCAGAGCCAAATTTAGCACTTCATTAGCAATGTTTCCATTTAACTATTAAAGCTATATAATCCATCCCAAAGATCAAATATACTGACACCTATAGTGATACCGTTTTTAGCTATTAATGTTGTAGTAACTGTTGATAAAGCTCTTCTATGAGCAAGGTCTGCCATAGTATCTGCTCATTAGCCAGAACAACAATTATAAAACATTTAATAGTTTAAAGGGTTCGTGTTACTATATAGTCATGGCCCGACTAAATTTGGGGACGATGAACAGGAATGTCAGGTGCTCTACAATTAGGTCCATGATAGATTCAGAGTTAAAATCCATTTTCATTAGCTAAAAAAGTTTCTAAAGTAAGTAACAGAAAACTTAGAAGATAGCTCAAGGACATAAACGAAATATAAAGTAGAATAGAGGAATTCAGGGGGAAACTGGTATCTTTTGTGCATCTTTTGAGACAGAACTTTGGTTAGGAGACCATTGGTTTGGCAAACTGGTGGACGGACTCACTTTGCCATTCGACATCATAACTAACTCATAGTTCTTGGATTCTGGAATCTGGAGAAGTCTGGGGGGTGTTTCATGCTGTCAAAGTATTTATGGAAAACTATGAGAGAAGTTGAAAATCACTGACAAACACCCCTGAAAAGAAACAAGTCACAAAAATGTCCACATGCATCATCAGTGACTCACACAAATCAATGATATAGCTACCATATAGCGTGAAAAAGCCATTCAAAGCATGTGATGGACCAGGCCTTTCACAGTTGTGACTATTATGGAAGTTCCCCCTCATTTGTCCATCATCCAGCATGTGTCCTGCATTAGCACTGTATACAGTAGTAGCCACTGATTTTCTCCTTCATGTATTTATCCTATTTCCATCGTGCAATAGTACTGTGCGCAATTCACTCTCAAATGTTACTAAGCAGAATTAAAATTAAATATTTTAATATTCAAAGAGTCGTTCAATGAATGACCATTGAAAGAACGAACTTTAAAGGGTAATATACATGGTTTCAGTTTGTCTCCTCCAAGTACACACTTTAGATTTTGAAAAATTATGATCTGCAGGGTGGATAGTGAGGTGGGAAAAGAGGGTGCGTCTCTAAAACCTGTGGCTGAGGAGACATACCTCTGACTGACAGTTTGTAATCTTTATTTAGTCTCTTCCCACTGCCGTCAGACTCTGTCGAAAACTTTAGTGCTACGTCACCAGTTTGGGTGGGGGCTGGCAGCACAGCAGGGGTGAAGATTTCAGCCAAAAGAGGGTGGCAACAAATACTTTTTTTCACTGAAAGTGGTTTGGTGAAGTTATCTTGGCCAGCGTTAAAATCATGTAGAGTATTGACAGGTTTCATCAGTTGGAAGACATGTGCCTGCACCTACAGCTCAAAAAAGGGATGTAATGATGTAAAGTAGCTTAAATTGTTCTTTAAAAAATATGCTGAAACCAATTAAAAAAAAATCTTGTTCCACCACCACCACCACGCACACACGCACACACACACACACACACAGACACAACTTTTAATTTTTCCACTGCGCAGCTCGGTGGCCACACATGCCTTTTTTTTTTTTCAATTTTTGCTTTTGTTTGTGAGCTCTTCTCCTCTATATCATAATTCTGTGTCATTTGATTTCCGTGCCCGATTTGCTTGCATCTCTTTGTCCTCTTGAGGTTTATGTCTTTGCACATGTAAATGTCTGTGTGTGCATGTGTGTGTATGTGTGTGTATGTCAGTGTGTGTTAGTTTGTGTGTGTGTGAGAAAAGGTCTGGTCATAATGCATTCGACACACTGTACAACCGAAGCCAAGATCAAAATGTCCCAGTGAGCTCTGAAAACGCCGGCTTTTGCAACACATCTTCGACACAAAGGACTGACTAAGAATCACGCTGTATTCTAGAGGGGGAGATTCCAAATACTCCATTACATCTGTAATGTGCTGACAAAGAGTGTGCCAGGGAGAGAGGTTAAGAGAGAGAGAGAGAGAGAGAGAGAGAGAGAGAGAGAGAGAGAGAGAGAGAGAGAGAGAGAGAGAGAGAGAGAGAGAGAGAGAGAGAGAGAGGTGGGGGGGGGGGGACAGACCAAGAAATTGAGACAGACACACACAGATAAAACAGAGAGACAAAGATTTTACAACACAAAGAAACAGGCAGACCGAGGCAGATAAAAAGGAGCGATATCCATGTCAATCAATCACAGAGAAAATTGGTGATAGAGGGAGAGACGGGCAGAAAACCACAGAAGAACAGGGAGAGAGACTGAAGGAGAAAGAAGAGCTATACAAAAGTGCTAGATGAAAACTTAAGAGTGAGAAAGTGAGAGATAGAAAGAGAGGGAGGGGGACAGACTGCGACAGGGCAAGAAGGACATAATGGAAGTGAGAGAGAAATACTGTGAAAGGCAGACAGACTGTGACAGGGATAGACAGTGAGAAAGAGAAAGAGAGACAGACAGAAAGACAGAGCAGGAAAAAGGAGGTGCGAGAATGAGCTGACAGACTGATATAAACCCTAGATTGATGCTATTATGCCTCTTTCTGTGTTGGTCCCTTGATGAGAGATAGGATTTCTTCACAGTATGTTACCTGTGCCGTAGGCAGAGCCAATTTTATAACAGGCTTAATCATGTCTGTGAATGTTCTCATTCATCCAGGTCAGGGTTATCCAAAGGAGTTGAATCAAGTGCAACTGGACTTGGTATATATCCGTGAGGACATTTCGCCTCTCATCCAAGAGGCTTCCTCAGTTCGTGCCTTTCTGACTAGACGAAGCCAGTCAGACTATCTTCGTCTAGTCAGAAAGTTATGTTTGCGGAGGCCAAAAGTTGCAGTTCCCACTGCACTGATGTGCGCGTGTGCACACAAACACACAAACACACAAACACACACACACACACACACACACACACACACACACACACACACACACACACACACACACACACACACACACACACACACACAGAAAACCGTCCAAAACTGAAAAGTAAATTAATGAATAAATGAAATAATACAACTACAAAAAAGTTTGTGTTCTGTCTTGTGCTCCCCAGTGTGATGTTGTGTGCAGTTGTGTCTTTGTACTTCTTACAATTTACATTGTTATATCTTAAATTAATCCATTATGACTTTATTCTTGTTTTGGCTGGAAAGCAGCTTTGCCACAGCTGTGTTAACCTGTTACGTTTTCTTGCCTACCTGGACAAGTCTCCACGACTCTGCAATGATGGCGTACTGCACTCTGTTGAGGGCAAAGCCGTCAATCTCCTTCTTCAGACAGACAGGTGCTTGGCCAACCTGGATCATAAAAAATAAAAAATCGTTATTTATATAATTTATCACTAAAATAAATCTTCCTTTTCAATTTTCAGATACAGAAAATCTGTGTCCCTTTGGGAGCGACACTAAATAAACCATACCATCTCAGTGCAGCTCCAGTGAGCCACTATTTCAGTTCCAACCAACATTTTAAGAAGTAGTACCACAGATATATACATTACATTCCCTTTTATCATATATTGCTTTCATTTACTTGTGTTATGCTGCATCTGAGATAAGATGGATTCAACCAACAGATTTTTTTTTATTTGAATCTAAACCAAATTACTACTTGGCTTACTGGAGCAGGAGGATCAGTCACAGTGAGCCATGGTTCTGTCAATAATGCTCATAATTTGGTGATTTATTATCACAGATTAATTTTACTCAACAGCTTTAAACAATATAGCAACCAACAACAATAAAAATGATTTATTTACAAGAGAATTACGAATTTACCCTTGCCATTTGATAAGAAATTTTTTTAAAGCAAGCTTTAAAAATATATACTTAAGGAAAACTTTTGGGACTTTTTTGCAAGTTAGAAAAAACAATATTTTAAAGTCTACTAAAACTGTATGAGAGGCATAAAATCTGCATTAACCCACTCTGAAGTTATCTAATAGCCTTGAATGAAAATGATTCAATCTAGGATAGTTTAAGACTGCTCAAGGACCTGCAGAATGGGCGTCTGGGTGGCATAGTGGTCTATTCTGTTGCCTACCAACATGGGGATTGCCAGTTCGAATCCCCATGTTGTCTCCGGCTTGGACGGGCATCCCTACAGACACAATTGGCAGTGTCTGCGGGTGGGAAGCTGGATGTGGGTATGTGTCCTGGTCACTGCCCTAGTGCCTCTTCTGGTCGGTCGGGGTGCCTGTTTGGAGGGGAGGGGGAACTGGGGGGAATAGCGTGATCCTCCCATGTGCTACGTCCTCCTGGCGAAACTCCTCACTGTCAGGTGAAAAGAAGCAGCTGGCAACTCCACATGTATCAGAGGACGCATGTGGTAGTCTGCAGCCCTCCCCGGATCAGCAGAGGGGGTGGAGCAGCAACCGAGACGGCTGGGAAGAGTCGGGTAATTGGCTGGATACAATTGGGGAGAAAAAGGGGGGAACAAAAAGAACCTGCAGAAGCCATTAAGCCATGATGATATCATCTATTATATACTGATACTGATGTTGCATTTCTCCTCTGGACTGTGAAAGCAAGGGACAGCCCGGAGTTGTGCAATCTGGGATCCTTACTTGGGTCATCAGGGCATGGACGGTGTCCATAACAGTTGCTAAAGTTTCCGGGTGGGGTACCAGCTCCACCAGTTTCACATAGTAAGGGGGGTTCACCTAGGAAAATACAGGACAATAACTCAGTGCTCAATGGCTCATTTCAAGCAAACTGAAAAGTCAAAGACGTCTTCAAACCGTGCAAGTTAGTGAATGTTCTCGGACTTCTCCTGTATCTTAAATTGCATTAATACACTGCTCAAAAAAATAAAGGGAACACATAAGCAATGCAATGTAGCTCCAAGTCAATCACACTTTTGAGATATCAACCTGTCCAGTTAGGAAGCAACACTGATTTGTGAATCAATTTCACCTGTTGGTAAATTGTCTAATTTCCATCTGGTGGAAATTAGACAATTTGCAAGACACCCCCTATAAAAGGAATGGATTTGCAGGTGGTGGCCACAGACCATTTGCCTGTCCTCATCTTTTCTGGCCGATCTTTGGTTAGTTTTTCATTTTGCTAGTGCCCTCACCACTAGAGGTGGCATGAGGCGGTATCTGCAACCTACAGAAGTTGCTCAGGTAGTGCAGCTCATCCAGGATGGCACATCAATGCGTGCTGTGGCAAGAAGATTTGATGTGTCTCCCAGCACAGTGTCCAGAGCATGGAGGAGGTACCAGGAGACAGGCCAGTACACCAGGAGACGTGGAGGGGGCCGCAGGAGGACAACAACCCCGCAGCAGGACCGCTATCTGGTCCTTTGTGCAAGGAGGAACAGGAGGAGCACTGCCGGAGCTCTACAAAACGACCTTCAACAGGCCACTAATGTGCAGGTTTCTGCTCAAACAGTGAGAAACAGAATGCATGAGGATGGTATGAGGGCCCGACGTCCACAATTGGGGCCTGTGCTCACAGCCCAACACCGTGCAGCACGATTGACCTTTGCCAGAGAACATCTTGGTTGGCAGATTCGCCATTGGCACCCTGTGCTCTTCACAGATGAGAGCAGGTTCACACTGAACACATGTGACAGACGTGAGAGAGTCTGGAGATGCTGTGGAGAACGTTCTGCTGCCTGCAACATCCTCCAGCATGACCAGTTTGGCGGTGGGTCAGTGATGGTCTGGGGAGGCATATCCTTGGAGGGCCGCACAGACCTCTACGTGCTAGCCAGAGGTACCATGACTGCCATTAGGTACCGAGATGAGATCCTCAGACCCATTGTCAGACCATATGCTGGTGCAGTGGGCCCTGGGTTCCTGCTCATGCATGACAATGCTCGTCCTCATGTGGCCAGAGTGTGTCAGCAGTTCCTGTATGTCGAGGGCATTGATGCTATGGACTGGCCTGCACGTTCCCCAGACCTGAATCCAATCGAGCACCTCTGGGACATCATGTCTCGTACCATCCGCCAACGCGATGTCGCACCACAGACTGTCCAGGAGTTGACCGATGCCCCGATCCAGGTCTGGGAGGAGATCCCTCAGGAGACCATCCGTCGTCTCATCAGGAGCATGCCCAGACGTTGTAGGGAGTGCATACAGGCACGTGGAGGCCACACACACTACTGAGCCTCATTTTGAATCGTCTTGAAGAATTTCCACAGAAGTTGGATCAGCCTATGTTCTCATTTTCCACTTTGATTTTGAGTATGATTCTGAATCCAGACCTTAATGGGCTAATGATTTGGATTTCCATTGATCATTCTTAGGTTATTTTGCTCTAAACACATTCCTCTGTCTAATAAATAAAGATTTTCAGCTGAAATATTTCATTCATCGAGGTCTATATTGTGTTTTTAGGTGTTCCCTTTATTTTTTTGAGCAGTGTATATTCAATGTATTAGCATTCTGTAATTTCACTCCTCTATCTGCTATTTTTCATTAACTGTAAAGCGCTTTGAGTGGTTGTTGCAGCTAGAAAGGTGTTATATAAAATGCAATGTGATTGATTGATTGATATTTCTTCTTATTAAGTGAAAGTTAGTATAAAACATTTTTTAACGTTGTTTAAAAAAAGAATAACGGGAACGGCAGTATTTCAGATAAGTGCGAATTAGGGTGGCTGTGCGTTGATATTTTCCAACATGTTCCTTGTTGTTCCTTGTTTGACATTGACCCGAGAAACATGTTAAACAACTGAAAATACCCATTATTGCCGTGAATCCGAAACTGTACAGGTTTTTCCTTTAATTGTTTCTGCGGACTTATTCGTCATGTGTGTTCCATTGTTCCATGTTTGGCAATTTTCATGTTGTCACTTAAACTGGAGATTTATATGGTTTCTTTATGGGCTGAGCACATTTCCTAATCCTGTGGCTAATAAAATCCATTCTCATCTCATTATATATAATTCGAAATGCCCATTGGCATTGGTGTGTCATTAACTTAAAAACTTGGGATGTTACTACAATAGTGGGATTCTGAATTGAAATTAATAAATCCCATAAACCTTTCTATGTCCTGACAGAGTATTTTTGCAAGACACTGAGCCCTTGCCTGCTCAGTCTGGTAAATGGGATCCAGTATTATTGTGGCAGGTGGGGTGTGGTTCCTGCCTTCATTTGCAGAATCAGGCAGAATCAGGAGTGGCTCAGTTGGTCAGTGAGTCACACTTCTTTGTAATTAAGTCCTATGACCATTTTAACATTTATTAGTGACACATAAAATCAAAATACCGACATTGAGCATGTGAACAACTTAGATTCATTATCAGCCTTTTGATGGGATCTTTAAAGACTACAGCATGTCCCGAATGACCAATCCCCAAAAAACAAAAACAGAAACAAAGAAAGAAAGAAACAAACAAACAAAAGAATCAAAAAAGCTTGACTAAACCCAATTCAACAGACTCTGTTACTTGACTCTGATTGTTACCAATTCTGCTCCGCCTTCAACAGGAGTATGATTTTGCACCCTGTCTCTTGGCAATGGGAATACTGGCCCTATTTGGGACTAGCACAAACCACTATGTACGTGGGTGCTA
Source organism: Lampris incognitus (assembly GCF_029633865.1). NCBI lineage: Eukaryota > Metazoa > Chordata > Actinopteri > Lampriformes > Lampridae > Lampris > Lampris incognitus. The sequence goes on along the minus strand of NC_079221.1, from coordinate 27,545,210 downwards.
GTCCCATAGAAATGCATTGACAATTTCCTGGAGAATTCACTTTGCGCATTTTGTAGCACTTTTAACTTAGGTTGGGCAAGGTTTCCCGACCAAATTTGCCAATCTGATAAGCTTTCTGAAACTTTTGAATACTTTTCTGTTGCCCAAGAAGAGGAGCATCCATAATATGGAGAGATGCATTGGAAAGTAGACTTGGACAAGCCACACAAAAGTGAAATTTAATACGTCTTACAAATATTTTCAACAATATGCATTACCCAGGTAATAGAAAAGGATTCAAGGATTTCAGAAACTTGATCAGATTGGTAAATTTCATGTTGGAAATCTTCCTCAACCCAAGTCACAAGTGCAATAAATTGCACAAATTGAATTCTCAAGGAAATTGTCAATAAATTTCCACAGGACTAGTACCCATGCAGTGGTTTGGTCTAGTCCCAAACGGAGATATGGGATAACCTGATAGTAGAGCCAAGCCAGACCACATTAGTACCTGACCACACATCCCTTTCCCCAACTCTTTGACATGAGTCCTTAACTAAAGTTGGGTTGGAGAATTATGCAGTTTGCTATCAATCAATCAATCAATCAATCAATCAATCAATCAATCAATCAATCAATCAATCAATCAATCAATCCATCCATCCATCCATCCATCCATCCATCCATCCATCCATCCATCCATCCATCAAGTTGCATATGAGGGTAACTGATGTAACCAGCTTGTTAATTGATAAAGATTTGTCATTTAAGTTGTTTGTATACTGTTCTAATGCCACAACATTATGTCCCTGTTTCTTGTGCTCAACTGTTACCTGATTTTCCACCAATGTCGTCTCCTTTTCAAGAACCATAAAGACCCTACAGCAGGGCAGTTGTTACTGCTACCTGTGTGTATCACACCAATATACCCTCAAATAATTTTGCAACTCAAGTCAACACCTAAACATTCAAAGCAATACAAGAAAAAAATGCATGCCTCTACTTTCCATCCGCTCTTTGACTACAGCATAATTAGTGGATCTCAATTTACACTTATTACTCAGCCACAGCCTCATCTCTTATAATAACCCTAACAACATGATAAGCTCATAGTGACTGACTTATGATGCCATAAAGTCTAAGTATCCATATGAGATTATCCTTCAACTAAATTGTAGTCAAATAAAAATCTCACCATAACAAAGTCACAGGCAATGGATGCTCTTGATGTAATTGAATTAAAAAACCGTTTGAGCAGAGAATTTTGCTGCATGTAGCAGATACACAGCATTACACTCTACCTTAAATGTTAGAATCGAAGGCGAGAAAGGTACCTGTTTGCCATGATGAATACTGTATTGGTAGCCTGCATTAGGTCAAAGGTCAGCTTGCATCAAATATTCTGTGCTTTGAATAAAAGAGCCCAAAATTTTAGAAATAAAAAAGCCACCCCTACAGGTATGCCGGCTTTTGCCCTGTAGAGTAAACTACTCTGTCAACTCCTTCCTCACATCAGCAGTTTCAACAGAATAGCGGAGAAAAGAAGAGTGAGATTGCCTGAAGAGCGACAAGAAACCCAGTTAAAAGAAGATGTGACATTCGGTGACAAATAATTAATCCCCTCATTCAAACATTTCACTTTGGTAAGGAGACACCCTGTTAAACATTAGCAAAGAGGCTACTATTTTCCTTTAATCACTGCTCATCCTAAAACTCACTGGTCACTTACTTTGATTTTTTTTTTGTGTGTGGATTTTTTAGTTGTACTTGGCCAATTACCCCACTCTTCCGAGCAGTCCCGGTTGCTGCTCCACCCCCTCTGCTGATCTGGGGAGGGCTGCAGAGTACCACATGCCTCCTCTGATACATGTGGCATTGCCAGCCGCTTCTTTTCACCTGACAGTGAAGAGTTTCGCCAGGGAGATGTCGCGTGTGGGAGGATCATGTTATTCCCCCCAGTTCCCCCTCCCCCCAGAACAGGCGCCCCGACCGACCAGAGGGGGCGCTAGTGCCGCGACCAGGACACACCCACATCCGGCTTCCCACAAGCAGACACAGCCAATTGTGTCTGTAGGGATGCCCGACCAAGTCGGAGGTAACACGGGGATTCGAACCGGCAATCCCCGTGTTGGTAGGTAATGGAATAGACCGCCACGCTACCTGGACACCCGCATTTAATCTGCTTTAAGGACCAGATGAGTGGGGCTTGGTGATAAGACAAAAGGACGTAAGACAATAGGACAAAAAGTGAGCACCAGGAAGGCTAGAAAAGTACTTATAAGTTCTTATATTATTAATTTCCATTTTCATTGTAACTGGCATTAGCTATGGTTCTGTGCTATAAATTGGACCCCTTTGGTACATTAAGGTTAAAACTAGTTCTAATCATTGTCTGAAAATACTGAGTCTATGGTAAAAGATTAAACTTTATACTCTCATCCCCCCTCACACCCTATCACTTTGATTTTCTCTCATTTCCTTTCACATGAACATGCAAGCACAAATGCATGCAATACAAAAAGGCGAGTTGGTCTATCTATGAGGATCACTACGTTTTGGTGCTGCACTGATAAGGTTGGAATGTCAGAGGTTATCTTAGCTAGTTTGTTGTTTGTATCAGAAGATGAAGGACTGACACACTTTCCGGCCTGACAGTTTGAAAAAAGAACACAATGGCAAGATAGCTGCAGCTGTAAACATATGAAGAGACTTTTAAAACAGATGCCAGAATTAATGGTGCCAAGAAGAGACAGCAGCCAAACCTTTGCACCACCTATAGTTGGAGGACCCTGAGTTTTCCACAGCTGTGGTGGTACTGACCGGGTGAGAGATAAGGCAGTGGCTCCGGTTCTGTACCCGAGAGAAGACATTGCTAGGCAACAGACAGGAAGTGGAGCTGCTTAGAATCACATCTTCTCCAACGTGACTCTCTACAGCCTGGAAGACGCTGCGCTTGGCCTCCAGCTCTTCAAAAACACACTCCTGAAAATATCACACACACACACACACACACACACACACACACACACACACTTTTGATTACAGTCTAACATTTATTACTTAGCGACTATTGGGACATTTCCTTCAACATTTTGCAAAAAAATGTTTTTGCTGAGAAATCAGACATTTTGTGCTTTTATCATTCTTTGAATTTAAAAAAAGCATTTTGAACGAACTGTTATAACACATAAGTGATCAATTTTCAATTTTACCTTGAACTTCTGGTGTTAGCGTAGGTTTTTTTCTACAAATCATGCCTGTAAAATCGTTATATAATCTAAATATGAATCGTCACACCTATACTGAAAATTTCAAACTTTTTCTCTCCTTCCGTCTTTCAGAAAGACCATCAAGTGGACACCACAAATGCATTGTGACCAAAAAATAAAACCAGTGCTGTTTTTTTTGTTTTAGGCCAGGAGGCTGAATGAAGAGATATAAGGTAGTCCACATGCATACAGCATGTTACCGGACATGTGCTTACTGAAACTCCTAGAAATAAGATCAGGTATTAGTGAATTTCCCCTTGACTTATTAGGAGTTGGAAATCAAATAAGATAGATGGACAAACAAACAGACATACATTTTTTTGGTGTGGGTGGAAAATCAAACTTCTGACCTATGGCAGTGTTAGTTAGTGCTGGGCTCTATCCAGTGAGCTAGACAAAAACCCATGTAAGAAACACAGCTTTCATACATTCTGCCAATACTGGCACAAATCAAACATGAGGCTGACGTGTGTTCCTTGCTGATGAGAATGTTTTGTTTTTTTCCCTCTTTTTCTCCCCAATTGTATCCGGCCAATTACCCCACTTTCCCGAGCCATCCCAGTCGCTGCTCCACCTCCTCTGCTGATCCGGCCGGGGAGGGCTGCAGACTACCACATGCCTCCTCCATTACACGTGGAGTTGCCAGCTGCTTCTTTTCACCTGACAGTGTGGAGTTTCCCCAGGGGGACGTAGCATGTGGGAGGATCACGCTATTCCCCCCAGGCCCCCCCCAGAAGGGACCCCGTCCGACCAGAGGAGGCGCTAGTGCAGCGACCAGGACACATACCCACATCCGGCTTCCCAGCCGCAGACACAGCCAATTGTGTCTTTAAGGACTTCTGACCAAGCCGGAGGTAATATGGGGATTCGAACCACCAATCTCCGTGTTGGTAGGCAACGAAATAGACTGCCATGCTACCCAGATGCCCCTGATGAGAACATTTTAATTAATTCACCATGAGAAATCCAGACTTTAATGAATTCAGTGGCTTCTGTCGTTAAAATTTCGTACACAAGCAAATCACAAAAGGAATGACGATATCACACACTGTCCCTTTTTATCTCTTTGATAAATACTAACTATCAAAAACGGGTTCCTGAGAATGTGTACCGTCAAATGCTAGTTACAAACTAGAAGCAGCCGCCCTGGGCTTCCTGACTACCTGCTGTGGGCTTAATAGTTGGAGGTGTTTCTGATCATGATAGAAAGGTATGGCTGTCACAGTGATTGCCTCATGTTAATATGACCTTGAATGGAAAGACGACAGAATGAACTATGTTGTATGGAAGTGAAATAACAGGCTGGGTAAACAGTGCATACCAGACATGTAATGCTTCTTGCAGTTGGATGATACACAGCGTTCTTTCAAAAAAAACAAAAAACAAAAAACAGTAAACCCATTAAGATTGTCATTCCACATCTCCAGAATGTGGAATTACAATCTTAATGGGTTTACAATACGGTTGCGTGGATACAGGCTGGATAATTTTTTTTCTTCCTCCGAACAAGGGCATCAAGTTTCCTTTTGAGCTTCAAAAAAAATAAATCCAAAACATTTCGTTTTCTTGTACAATGGATCATTTTTTAAAGATGGCTAATTCTTCACCTAGTGAGAACAACCGGGATTTCACTCCTACCTAAAACGACCATGGGCAGTCAAAATGACTGCCGGTTTTGAAACTCTATATTCTGTCAAGATAAATACCCAGTTGAGATATTAATGCATTACATATATTAGTAGATCTGTTAGGAAACGACTGACACCAAAATTAACATTTCCATTCCATTATCCAAACTGCTTATCCTGCTGTCAGGGTCACGGGGATGCTGGAGCCTATCCCAGCAGTCATTGGGTAGCAGGCAGGGAGACACCCCCGGCAGGCTGCCAGGCCATTACAGGGCATTTCTTTAGCTATTCTTCTCAAGAGCCTAAAAACATCCCAAAGATGGAGCTAAAAATTTAACCTTCAGTCTGTGGAAGATCCAGAGTATGAAGAATGAGCAGAATATGTCAAATGCCCACTGTACTCAAAACTCACAACACCTGCATCTAACACTTGGACTAAATCACTGGCTTTATTCCCTCATCAATATTGAATGTTCATCATTCTAACTTCATTATTTAGCGCTAACAAGGAGTTATCAATTCATGTCAGATTGTAACTGACAACTAATGCTCCACATTATTGGAGACTGCGTCTCGGGTTTGAGAAAGCATCCTAAAACTGAGGGCATGAATTGGGTAACACAAGTTCAATAAATACAAACTACTATATGCTGTAAAACAACAACACTAGGGCATCATGAACACAAGCAGATAGCATGAATCGAAGAGCCGACAGCCTTCATCATCTCTTCCTGCCCTCTGCCTTCATCACCTCCTCCTGTCCTCTGCCCTCAGTCGTCTTTCTACCAACAGCACAAAGAATCATTCCAGCAGTTACATCTTCTCTGTAGAGTCAAAGCAATTTCCATTTTCAAAGGATACTATTTTTAAACAATTTAAACTTCAGAGAGACATGGTTGAACTTGAATAGCAAAATTGAAAAAGTGAAAATATTACCTGAAAAAGAAAACGGAAAACACATATTACTAATCTAATAAACGCAACAAGGCCTATAAAATGTGAAATGTAAAAAAAGAACTGAAAGTAACTATTGAAACAGTCCCAAACAACGACCGGAATGTAAAAATTACTAGAACGACCATGGCCAGTCAAAATGACCACCCACGGTTTTTAAACTCTATATTCTGTCAAGATAAATACTCAGTTGAGATATTAATGCATTACATATTTTAGTATGTCTGTTAAGAAACAAATGATATGAAAATTTACATTTTAACAACTTCAATACTATTTTTAAAACAATTTAAACTCGCTGCTGTCCATCGCCTGTAAATACGCTCAATCTGGACAAGATAGAGCTGATGTTCCTCCCGGGGAAAGGTTGCCCGCACCGAGACCTGGCCATCACCATTGACAACAGCGTGGTGACGCCAACTCGGACAGTGAGGAATCTGGGTGTGATCCTGGACGACCAACTGTCATTTGCTGAAAACGTTGCATCGGTTGCTTGCTCCTGCAGATTTCTCCTCTATAACATCAGGAGGATTCACCCATTCCTCCTCCAGGCTCTGGTCATCTCCCGGCTGGACTACGACAACTCCCTCCTTGCTGGGGCCCCGGCGTCGGCCATCAGACCTCTGGAGCTTGTTCAGAAAGCTGCAGCTCGTCTGGTGTTCAACCGCCCTAAGTTCTCTCACACAACTCCCCTGCTCATGTCCCTACACTGGCTCTCAGTAGCTGCTCGCATCCAGTTTAAGACTCTGGTGCTAGCCTACAGGACAGTGAAAGGAACAGCTCCTTCCTATCTCTAGGCCATGGTCAAGCCCTACACCCCTGCCCGACCACTTTGCTCTGCTGCCTCGGGACACCTGGTTGCCCCATCGCTCAGAGGCCTTTGCTGCCGATTGACCCGGTCACGGCTCTTTTCTGTCCTGGCCTCACAGTGGTGGAATGAACTCCCCACTGATGTCAGGACAGCGGAGTTGCTGCCCATCTTTCGGCGCAGGTTGAAAACTCACCTCTTTAAGAACTACTACCCTGTTACTTGCTCTTAGCACTTACTGTATTCACTCCTTTAAAAAAAAATCGCTTTCTTGCACTTTTACTTTAGCACTGGTTTTGCTCTTAGGTGCTTGTTTAGATGCACTTATGACCTCTGATGACGAGTAGTTCTCCTGATTTCCTACGTTAAATGCACTTATTGTAAGTAGCTTTGGATAAAAGCGTCGGCTAAATGACTGTAATGTAATGTAATGCAACTCGTCAGTGGTAGTCATGGTATGTCTGAAATGGTGTCTGTAACCAGACATGTTGGCAATAATCAAAAATCAAGTTTCGACTATTACTCTGCACTGGAGAACGCTAGTTTTTTTCTAGGATAGAGCAATGAACTCCGCGAAAGAAATGATGTGACCAACACATGTCATAAATGGTGACATGACGCGCACGATCACGCACAATTACATGCATCCATCCATCCATTATCCAAACCGCTTATCCTGCTGTCAGGGCCGTGGGGATGCTGCAGCCTATCTCAGCAATCATTGGGTGGCAGGCAGAGAGACACCCTGGATAGGCTGCCAGGCCAGGAATTAATCTAAAACTAATTTTAATGCAAACACATGCAATTTTAGGGCCGTTCAGTAAGCAGCAGGACTGTATCTTTTTATTTCACAAACTTATTAAACGTAGAGAATCCAAAACGGTCAAAATGACCATCTTGGGCCAACAAATTGTCTAACCTCTCCTCCTATGAGAAATCTGTAGGTTAACCTGTTATGCAAGTATTAATGGTGATTACAGAAAAAAATATATATTAAAAATGCATTGATTGCACTGAAAAATGTGGGGAATGATAAGTGCTATATATCTGCTAGCTCTTCTTGTCGCTGTACCATGTGAGGTCATGATAGTTACTGATTTCAATCCAATAATAATGTTAGCAAGACAATTTCTTGTATATTAATATGCTCTAATTGGATGACACAGTGCTAATTCCTAAAGTGCTAGATGGTACAAATCATGGATCAATAATAGAGTGAAACCACAGGTGGAGGGTAAACCTATCGATACCGGGATAGCTGGGACTGACTGTGAGTGGAGGGGAATCCCTGCTCATTTCTGATCTCTACTTCCCTCTCGCTAATAAACCCTCCATTGTTCTTTGTTACAGTGATATCGAGCCATAGCATTGATTTTTGTTTGTCAGAATGTTTGGTCATATGTGTAAGGTGTAATAGCTGATTTACCATGTCATGTGTCTGTTAGTTGATATGTGTTACTGTGGTACAGCTTAATGTCTGACTTGCCGAGATATGAGTCTGCCAATTTGTACGTATTATTGTGGTACTTGCACAAACTGTGAAAAACAGTTTCACCTCTGAGAACAATAAACTATCTACCTATCCTCTGCATATCACATCAGCCTCCTACCTGTCTCCCGTTTTCACATGAACTGTGTTCTACCGCTTTTACTTTCTCTCTCTCTCTCTCTCTCTCTCTCTCTCTCTCTCTCTCTCTCTCTCTCTCTCTCTCTCTCTCTCTCTCTCTCTCTCTCTCTCTCTCTCTCTCTCTCTCTCTCTCTCTCTCTCTCTCTCTCTCTCTCTCTCTCTCCTCTCTCTCTCTCTCTCTCTCTCTCTCTCTCTCTCTCTCTCTCTCTCTCTCTCTCTCTCTCTCTCTCACTCACTCAATGTTTACCTAGATTGGGAACACTGTTGTCTTTATTTTTGCAGAGCCAGTGTGACATGTAGTTCCCACACTTGGGCGGAAAACCTCACTGCCTGCTGTGGCCTGTTTATATTGTGTGTGCATGCCATGTGTAGTGCATGACCAAGACAGGATAAGCTCCTGTCCTACGCGCTTCCATTGTCAGTGTATCTGTGTGCTTAGCAGAGATAAAAGGTTCGAGGAGCAGCTTGGTGTCAAAATGCCCTGTGAATGTTTCAGCACCCATGAAACATCTGTCATAACAACCTCATCTCACACCTATCTCCACAAGAAATATCTGCATGTTTGATTATTTTGTGTAGTACGCTAACTTACCAGACATAAAACGGGTAAAAGGACACTCACTTGCTTTCATGAGCTCTTTGAGTGATAGCTCAAACATTTTCTAAGGGGAGCCCCTGCATTAAGATTTTCTTGAACCCTGATGGAGTGTCCAAAACCAAACCAAGGGGTCCAACAACGAATCCCCTTGTTTTTAGGGTGCAAGGATACACTCTACTGAGCCTATCAAAGAAAGTTGAATCAGTTCATCTGGATGTGTTTATTGACAGATAGTAACATCTTCACTGTAAACTGACTGCAGGTATCCCCACCCTTATAAACAATACAGTTGCATAATGACCACACCAATGACCAGTTTCATATGCAAATATGGGTGACCATTAAATAGAGTTTCAGTGCCCATGTGTACTATTCACAGAGGATTTGGGAATGTTTGGGAATTGGTTCAGATTTGTGGATGACACCTGGGTTAAAGCTAAATCTCAGGACGTACCACATTTCACCAACCACGTTAATTCTGTGGACAAACACATCAAGTTCACCAGGGAGGATGTGAAAAATGACAGGTTAGCCTTCTTAGACTGTAAAATTGCAATTGGTGATGGGGGGCACTTGATAGTTGATGTTTACCGTAAACTAGGGGTTAACCGATTTGTTTTTTTCAGGGCCGATACAAATATCGATTATCGGTACGTTATGGCACATACATGGACTTTGACTCTGGTTTCATGGCTCTCTCAGTGTACTTAATATAGAATAACAACACTACAACACAACAATCTTTGGATATATACATAAGGATTGACTATATACAAGCAAAATAAGAGGCAATAAAGTGCAACTGTGCAGAGAATATATCAGAGTTGGTGGTGTGTATCGGGGCTAGAAGGGAAGTGGGATAGTGCATGGGCATAAATGGGTACCTGAACAAAGAAGGCTCCCTCTAGTGCCTGGGCCAGGTCATCGTGGCTGCTTAACAGGGCAAACTGCTCTGTAGCTTTCAGTTCTCCTCTTAGCATGTGGGCCTCCTCTAACTCCCCAAACTGCTTCCTGGGTCAATAATACACAGAGACAGGGGCAATTAAGATATGTACATGTACCTGCGAGCTTGTGTGTGCGCGCGCACACACACACACACACACACACACACACACACACACACACACACACAGGCACCTGACCTTTTAATTAATGTACTAAACTTGCACAGGTTTACGATATCTTTTAACACAGGCTTTCAAAAGTTGACAGCTTTCTGAAACAAGAAGACAAATCTAATGCCAGTTTCACTGACTTGAAATAAAGTTAGCCTGACAATAAAAGTTTAAAATGAAAATGTCTGATATTTTGACTTTAACACTGGGTTTTTAACTCCACTTCACAATGACATTGGCTTTGGCACAGGAGGCTTGACACAAAACACAAACCACAGAGCAAAAAAACAAAAACAAAACACAAAAACACGGATATTGTTGGAAGTTGCGGTTGATGGAAGTGATGTAAAAAAAGACTTTCTCTTTCTCTCTTTCTCTCTATGTTAGTCTGAGTGAGTGACAGGCAGTTAAAACAGGATAGCTTCAGAGCACATTTCTAGGGTTGGGCAGTCTGTGTGGTGAAAAAGACTGAATGTTGTCTGGTTAGTTTCATAGCCGAAGAGCAGCATTCATCATGAGACATGCCTTTCCAAGTACACTGGAGTTGCAGAAACTACACGAGGTAACTACTGAGTTGATATTCAAGTAGATGTGCTTCTGTCAAAACAAAGTGAGCAAGTTGTAGTGATGTAGGCAGACAAATGAACTATAGAAGCAGTGGCTGTTCTAGACCATTTCAAATGGGGGAGCCAGGCTGGGGCCACATGCGATTTTAGGAGTACCAAATATATTAAGCACAACTGTTGCATACCACCACCACCCCCATAGGCTTGGTTCTCCAAAAGACAAACGATAGACATATAACAATAAACACATGAATACTCATTCAGCGTTAATGTACATTTTATTTGTCACTGCCCATGAATTACAGTTTCCCCTCTCTGGGAATAAATGTGGGATAAAAATGTAAAAAAAAAAAATTTTTTTTTGATTCACCAATTCACAGTTAAGTAGATTTGCGAAAAGGGGCCGCTTGTGATCCTTTTATCCACTCAGATTTGAACTCAACCTGATTTAAATTACCTCAGTGTTTCTATATTAATATATTATACTGCAAAACCACAAATGTAAAATCTATGACATCCATACATTAATCCACACATTTGAAATGACAGAAAGGATGGTATGCATGTCCTATAAAGTGTGAGGTACTGGTACAGTTTTCTGTGGTCCAACATACTGTAGATATGTAATGACAATCATGCATTGCAGAAAATTAGGCACATATAGGAACAATAATGATTTAACTGAATGACTGTTCATCTATACTTGGGTGATAATTGCTGTGCTACTTGGGTGATAATTGCTATGCTTTGACGTTTGGGCACTCTTAGAAATCCATCTAGTCTGATGCAGCAAAAGGCTTCTTGCTGAAATATGAAAACACTGGAATATGGCACCCTTACCCAATCATCAGGCTTCTCAATTGTGAAAAATTAGCTATGCAACATGCATGAAAAAAAAACCCAAAACAAGCTATGCCTACAAAAGGTTTATTCTGCGGTTTTGGTGGTTTCTTGCAAATATATCAATGAAATCATTCATATGTAAGGCTTTTGCCCTTCGAGACTCGATACTTAGGACGCCCAAGTGACTCAATCTCTCATATGCCATGGTAGACCTAAGATGAGTTTTGATCCATTTCAGAGTTTGAAAAACTCCGTTCACATGAAGCTGTGCTTACTGGTATTGCAACTGCAATTTTGCACAGTTTGAATAGTCCAAAGGAGACTTCTTTGTATGGTTGGATGAACAACGTTAGCTCTACTACATCAGAGGGCCTCTGCATTCCATTCTTTACTTTCCTTTCTAAAATTATTTTGAACTGATGCAATTCATGTTCCAGGTCCTCAATGTTAGAATTACACATGTTGGCAAATAAAAACAGAGCCTCCTCTTGTAGAAGTGAGGAACTTGAGGGATTCAAGCTCTGGATGCCAGTCATGATATTACAGTTTTCTTTAGAGAACCGTTTGTCAAGCTCATTTAACATTTTATCTAAGACTGTGTAGAAAATATCTGTTCAAAACCTGCACTTATCTGGCTGAGACCTTCTCTCACCTACTGTATTAGTACACAATTTCCCTCTAGGTAAGAGTTAAGGCTTTGCTGCCGCTTTGGAATTTGCTCCACTACAATATTACATTGTTGAGCAATATTCAATACCTCATTCCAGAGGTCATTAAAACTGAAATTAATCCTATATTCCTTTAAATTCTGAACCAAAGCTTTGACTAAATCAACTGCCTTTGAGAGATCCACAGAGGAAGACTGAAGCATGTCAGAAAGAAGTTTTGTGTCTCCAAAGATTTTCCGGACAGTAACTAGATGTGCAACGAATTCAACATCTATTTGAGCAAGCAGGCCTCTTGCCTCCACAGACCTTTCACCATTGGGTTCCTGAACAATTTCTCGCAGAACTCGCTTAATTGCCGGCAATCTGTCCATTACATTGCAGCAAGCCAAATAGTGAAATGCCCAGCGGGTGTCGCTTAGTCTCTGGAGCTCCCGCGGTGAACCTTCATACATTTCTTTCTGTACGCTAAGCCATTTATGATGCACATATAACCTAGACATGAATATGTACAGTCTCTCTAATAAAGAAAAGAAGCATTCCACTTCAGGGATGGCTTTTACTGTGTCAACTAACACTAGATTTAAACTATGTGCATTGCAGTGGACGTAAAAGGCATGTTTTGCAACCTCTTTAATGTGTGCCTGGACCCCAGAGTGCTTGCCACTCATTACCGACGCCCCGTCGTAGGATTGCCCAACTAGGTTGTCTTTGTATTCAAGGCCGTAACTCTCCATTATCTGGATAATTTTTTCAATTAGCCCGGATGCATCTAAAAGATCTGCTGATTCAAAATGGATAAAACTCTCATGAACAGCCCCACTGTAATAGTATCTGAGTACTAATGATATCTGTTCTTTTTTTATGTCTTTTGTTTCTTTGGCCATTATGCTGAATACCTCACTGTCTTTTTCTTCATTTATAATTGATGTTCGAACCATGCCTGCCAGACAACTCAGAATTTCATTCTGAATTACTTTGCTTGTGTATTTGGCATTCTGAATAGAATTTAACTTTTTTTCGACATTTTTGTCATGCCTTGCTATGGTCTCTAAGATTGCCAGGAAATTTCCTTTATTATCTGACTCCAATGTCTCATCGTGTCCTCTCTGTGCAAAGTTTTGTGTTGCAGTTAAGAGTAACACTTCCCCTATTGTCGTAATATAGTCACAGTTTTCCTGAAAATGTTTACTCTGTTCCTTATTTAAGGTCTCTAGTAGTGTAGCATTTGTTTTAACAGCCTTTTCATGGTCTCTCCATGCAATCATGGCTCCATTATGCCGCTCGGACCTGGCATGGATAGCATACCCCCCTCTTTATATGTTGCCTTCTTTCAGTTCCTAAATCCACTGGGTGAGTCAAACACACTCTCAAGGCTCTTTGGAGGGCTAAAATGCTTACAAGCATAAGAGTGTGCAGTATCTTTAGTCTTTGAATATTCAACCCATAGGTGAATTTTGTACCACACTGACTTGAAACTCCTCTTCCTGTCCCTCATAAGAGTCCTTGGATATAGCTTCAGTAGTGGCTGCACAGGTGCATCATCTCTGCATTTGGAAATATCTGTGGAGAGGACAACACACCCATGTCATCAGTCATCATACCCATAAATAGTTATGCTCTTTAATATCTCAATGATAGAAATTGAGTTACTTCAAAACATAGACACTTTAAAAAAAGAGAAACAATAATTTTTACAGGTGAACAATGACAATACCAAAGTTTATCTTTATCACAATACAATTTTCAATTAATTTTAGGGTTATTAATAGAGGATCATTATATTGAATGATACACAGATTCATTCTAATAGCAGGCTTACATGTTTCTACCTAAATCCTGTGAATTGGATACATGAACTTATCTACTAGCATCTATTTACACTGACAAACCTGGTGGCCCAGTAGTAGCGGATGCACATGGCTCCTCTCTCTCATTGCCTCACTCTCAATCTCTAGATCACTTTCTTTATCCGTCTCTGTTACTTGTTCTCCATCCTGCTTTCCCTCTGCCTCATTCTCCAGGCTGGTTTCTTCATCTTGACTTATCCTTTCTTGTTCTGTCTCTCCAGATCTTGCTCTTTCCACACCACTATCTAAATCTTGTTCTGAATGCCTCTCCAATTCTTTCTCTCTCTCCAGACCTCAATTTTTTTTTCTTCTCTTGAAAAAGGACATTATGTCCTTTCGTGGCTTCCTTTTCATGTCTCTGGTCTGACTTACACTGGGCAAAAATGAGTAAAAAAATGCGTATAATGTAAAGTCACATAGCAGTAAACAGTGTTTAATGACCACCATGGTAATTAGAGATGAGTAATGTAGCTTATCATCTACATTGGCTGATCACATCACAAATTTTGAAGAAAAAAAATCCTGCCTAATGGTTAACATAATAGTAACATGCTACAAATATGTTTTCATGATAATTCGTTTTCAAAGGTATGTAGGCCTAGTATGTATGTGTAATCATCTCAGACTGCTTTTCAAAACCATTGCATGCGCCATCCAGTGTGGAGCACTTCTGTTAATGCATCCAACTGATATAATATTTGACAAACTGTAGCCTATGCGTAGTGTTATTCACTCTCCCTCACGTGGCAGCCACCATTCCGACAGCCAGGAACTTAACGTTGCATTTTTATTGCTGGAAAATCATTGCTGGAAAATTCTCTTTATGTGCTTAGCTAGCTAAATGATGGTTCTGCGCGGTGATATGACATAACATTCTAAATGTACTCTTAACCCGTTAACAAATCAGTTAGGCTCCTGTAATTACTATACTGTTTAGCGCCATAAAAGTCATTTTAGCTGTTCAATGTTATTTCAGCTAGATAAGCTAGCAAACAACTAGGCTAACTTTCCCCCATGCCATAGTTATCCTGGCCTTACAGCTGACATTAGTTAGCTAATGTTGGCTAGCTACATGGCTAGCGAACTCTTCCCCCATACCAAGAAAGAAAATAATTTCCGTGTGATGAAAATGGACTAAAAGTTATACATGGTCAAACTATCTCTTTACTAACAGCATAGCAGTTGTCACCTTTTTATACTACGAAATCACACAACGTAAAAGTGCTGATCTACCAGCAGTGAATATGGATAAATGTTAACTTACATTGAATCAACTTAGCCAAGGCAAACTTTACATTTTATATTACAGAATAACATCGAAATGCAATGGCAATTTCCTGAAAAACATTACCTTTTTAATGTACTATAAGTTTGTATAGTTGAGTAGGTTTTGAAATCATGAACATGGCTCACCTGTTTTAAAGCAGTAACATTACCAGAGACAGACTTTGGTATCACTGCTCACGCCCAGTCGGTCTCAAGTCAGCGCCAATATCCAGTTGGTCCGTCACCTAAATGGTTCGACTATACAACGTGATTTATTTTCTGGTTCCACATTTATTTATTTTTTTCTGCCTTATGAAACTATTCGCCACAGTTCGGGGGGCCAGAGGGGGGTCCAGGCTTAATATTACGGGGGCATTGGCCCCCCTTGCCCCCCTTAGAACCGCCACTGTATAGAAGTATGACTGTGTCCTCTGGTATGATAAAAGGATTGGCACGTGAGGTATCCTACTGCCTTCAAAGCTTGTTCAGCAGGAAATCAAACAAGAGGGAGGCTGAAACAACAGCAGACTGACTCCTACTGTTTAAATGGTTAACTACATCTGGACATGCGTAAACCTCAGATGGAACAATTGTAGAGGTCCAGCCACATGTATTTTTTTCCATGTGTATGCTGCTTTGCAGCTGAGAACAATCATTTTTTTAATCTATTATAATAACACCAAATTTGTATCTCGTAAAACAGAATTCCAGTGTCTCAGCAGACTATTTACCAGACCTTACTTGGTAAAGCCTGACTATTTAAGACTTCTACAATAGCTACATCTGGACAAACATCAACCGGTGTCTGAAACAGGATAACTGTTCAGGTTATGGGGGTTATAAGGTGAACCAAGCCTGAACTCTCTGTTGCCCGGAGTGGTTTTCTCTTATTGACAATCACATTAAACTTTGACGCTCAAGTTCAACCGCAAACCACAAAGACAAAAAAAAATTAACCAGGGACAGAATGAAAGAAAATAACTAAACAGAGAAATGAAAGACAGATAAGGCAAGAAAGACAAATAAAGAAAGAATGAATTTGAATTCTAAAAGCCATTTATAAACACACTGTAAGGCAGATGTACAATAATCCATTTAACACTCATCATACTAAAACATGCCACGCAAAACAAACAAAAGTCCTAGCAGGAATGGATGACGTTAGCACATTAAAGGTAAACACCGGTTCCCCCTCCCCACTGATGGAACAAAGTACCCCATTCAACCTTTGCAAAACAACTAACTGAGGTACCTTCCCTGTCATTTTTTTAATAAGCTAACACCACCAGGAGCCTAGCAGCCACCATCCCAAATAAAATCTTCACGATCTGACCCTGAGCCAAACCTTTTATTCTTCTTGCTCGTCCAAATGGCCAGTTTAACCTGCACCAAAATGTACTTGGGTAAACAGACTTTTCTCTTTCCTGCCACTGTGGACCTGGGTCCCTCAACGTACACTCAATTACATTTAAAAAAGGAGGACCTAGCCCTGCACGCCATCCCTGCATCCCACTTCCAAAATCAAATGCTCCAATATCTCCTACTCCCCCTAGATGCATGCATGAGAAAAAGACTGTCCATGATGGTTCTCCTAAAAATGCAGTATTATCGATCCTTTGGACTAGACAACATAAACCCCCTTCAGTCTATTAGCTAATGCCTTTGACAGTAATAGCTAATGCCTTCGACAGTCTGTGCAAAGGAGAGTCACAACGTATCGAGGTCCTCAATAGAGTGAAATCTGTTTTTGTCTGTAAAGAGAACACAGCTGGCAGTGAACCCCCTTGAAAGCCCTTCAGTAACACTTCATGAACGTCAGCTCCCAAACATCAAAAATGTTCATAAAAGTCACAAGGTAATCCATCTACACTAGGGGTGCAACCAGAGGAAAGGTTTATAACAGCAGAGGTGAGCTCCTCCAGGCTGAGGTCCAAGAAAGAAAGAAAATGAGGAAAGAAGAGAGACAGAAAAAATAGTGAGAGAGAGAGAAATAAAGAATGAGAAAGATTAAGATTTTTTTTTCTGATAATAAGACCGACCCACCACTCAAAGCCCTTTGTCACCACAGAACAATTTTTAACCAGCAGTGACTAGGCAATAGACAAGTCCACATATTAGAGAATCTCCTGATCATGTAATGCCCATGTGCCTTTGGTGTGAGTAGCAGGAGGACAATGACAGAATCTGGTCATGGACCTTGTATGCCATGACCGCACACAGGGGACATATTATTAATGTTCCCATTACTGTCTTCAGCATTTTGAACTTGACCCGTCTTTGTACTGTGGGGATGATGAAGCAGCAGTAGAGGCAAGTTTTTGTAAACTCCAAAACACTTTCTGTGGACCAAGTCTCAACAAATACAAACCCCGCTGTAACATGGACATTCCTTCAATGTCTCTTCCTCTCTCCGTTTCCTCTCTCTGTTATTATGCTGACTTTGTGTTGCACTGTTTTAGTCTGCTTGCTGCTGCACAACAAAAACTGAAATTGTAGTATCCATTGTATAGTCACACTATTAATCAGTTGCAAATAATAAAGCCTATTATCTTATTTCCAGCTGACAAGTAAATCAAATGTAAGTATTTAATACTCTGGTGTGATGACAGCATGGGAGATCTGGAAAAATTGGCACAGGATAGATGGAAATGGAGGGAAGGATGTGGTGGTAATGAACATATTGTTTTATTCCCCGGGCACTGCACAGCAGCTGCCCACTGCTCCTAGCTACACAGCTAGGATGAGTTAAATGCAGAGAAAGAATTGCTCCACGGGGATTAATAAAGTATCTCAAATCTCAAATCTTTACTGATACTTGTGTCCTGTGATCCTACAATTTTATGTTATTTCAGTGATAATAAGGCTGGCAGATGGGTATGCTCTAAGTCTAACCCATCTGCAGAAGAAGAGGTTGACATACTCTATAGATTCCCTCAAGCTGGCTACTGGATGAATAGCTGATGTTTTTGAGAATGAATACACCCAGTGTTAATAACACTGACCTGATATCCGTGATGGCCTTAGCAGCCAGTCCTGGTTGGTTGTCATAGATTTTCACTTGGAAGCCTCCGCTGGCAAACACCATGGCCCAAGAGCGGCCTATCAGCCCACTGAAACACACGCACGCACACACACACAAAATAAAATAATTTTGTTTCAACAAAAGTCACCAAGGAGAGTGTGCAAAGGTCACTGAACAGCATGGAGCAGTTTAGGATTCAGCAGTGATGCTATTATCACTGCTGAATATAACATTAAGTCAGTGACACAGCGGCATAACAGGCTCATGGGTCTCTCATATAGACCTGTTTAAAATGTTCTCATCACTAGGGTGACCTCAAATACATGAGTGTGTACCATGTAGGCTCAGATCTGATTAGTCACTTGCTTTTGATTCTGTTTTTTTTTTCCAGCAACCAACAGGAATGTAGTTTATTTGTCAAGGCTACCTCAACTGAGTTGATGCTTTGCTGCCACTGAGCTTTGTTCTCTGTATGAAGGACAGTCTTTCTGCATACAATATGGTCTTCCTGTGTATGTGTTCTGTACTCTAACGTATCACAATTACACATATGACGCTGACAAATAGGTCATGCATTAAATAATCATTTAACTCAACTTCAGAGTAAGATAACAGTGTCTCTTTGAAATATACTAGTACTAGTATATTATACTATATATACTAGTGTAAACCTTAACAAACCTTAACAATTTAGTCTACAGGGGCCAGAGTGGAAAAAGAAGAGAACATTATGCAGTGACTGTTTTCTCATATATTTTCCACTCTAATGAACCATCTGTAAGAATTTTGAGGAGCCCCTTTGAAGGACATTAAATCATAACCAAGTAACTAAAGGGTAATTATGAACAGGGCACAGGATGATAAGTTAAAATGTTAACCTTGAGAGAGACTTGATCGCTAATGGCCGAAAACCAATGGTAGGAATGACTTATACCCGAATAAATTCTCCTTGATTGATAATTACACATGCATAACTCAGCATCTGGAGGGGAGAAAATTAAAACATTATTACGAGTGCAAGAAAGTTAATGGGGGGGCCCCTAGAGCACTTGTTCTAATTTCATAATCATATGACGAAATAACATGATTTTGAGAATTTCTTTAAGGCGTCTCACCTTCCAATTATAGTGATGATCTTCCCGTTGGAGGAGCTCATTTTAAAAACCCTTCAATAAATTCAAAACAGTTATTGCTAAGAAACCTGAGAAACGTTCAGTGTAAACTTTTGACCGCCCCTTTACAAGTCACGTTACTTAAAAAGCCATGACGTACGGCATCCTAAGAAGGACAAAACAACAATTAAACCTAACTGGATAACTTTATTATTAACACTCTATTGGACGTGTTCTTGACACGTTTTGGATAACAGTGTTGATTTAAATGGTGGTTGGTATGGTGGTTGGTACTCAAAACCCTTTGGAAATTTAAGTAAAAGACTTACTGATAACGCATATTGGAAAAGTTCGCGTCTACTCGTATCCTAGCAACCAGTTGTGTCGCCGTTCTGTCCAATTACATTGGTGCATATTGACACTGGAGACGTATCCAGCCAACCAGAAGCTAGAATATAAATTTATCCCACCCTTAGCGCTTTGCATTGTGGGACGTTAGACCTGAGACAACAAATGGTTAGCCTATTAGCTAGAAATTAAGTTACTCTTCTTTCCCTTGTTCAAGTGCATTTTATTTGTCAAATCTCCTTATCGTTAAGAATTAAATCATGGAAAATGTGCATCTTGCTGAAGAGGAGGAAGATCTCTATTCGGGATATAACGACTATAATCCAACGTTTGACGCCGAGGTAACAGTGACAGCTTTCGCCACCTTGGCTGGTTCTGAATTTACATAGTTATAATTCCTTGTGCTGTAAACTACATCACGCTTCAAACCAGAGGGAGCCTTTATTTATTTATTTTTCATGAGAGAATCATTAGTGTTGCTTAACCTAGCTGACATCACGTCTCACTACATGACAATGAATACAGCAATATTTGACATGGTTTTGCGGGCTTGCCCATTGTCTCCTGTAATACCTCTGTAAAATACTTTAAGGAGCTCGACAATGATTTGGGCTTCCAACAAGCGCTGAGGACCAGTCATGGTAGGAGACCTCCGGTAAGTATCCACTGTAGGTTAAACTCCATGTATAAACGTGTATGATGTCCAACGAGTTTAGCTCATTTGCTAAAACAGAATGTAAACTATTGGCCGTTAATTTTCCAGATGACTGCAAAATTCCCTGGAACTGCCACCGGAGGTCGTCCTTTGGGAACGTCCTTTGGAGTAAGCGCCAGAATATTAAACAAAAAAAAAAAAATTTTTTTCTTGTAACTTCTAACTGTTGTGATGCTGGCTTGATAGCGTTTTTATTTTTTTAGCCAATATCAATATCCAATATACTATGAAATAAACACAACATAGCCCTCATGCAACAACCATTTGTATGCAAACATCTATTCTGCGGGCATATGTAAAAAAGAATAGATTGTTAAGCGAATAATCCTATCTATCACAAAGGCGCTCATGTTTCTGTTTTCACTGTCCATCTAATTTTTTTTTTAACTTGTAGACTATCACTACTTGCATGTGAGAAGTGACAGCTGTGGTTACTGTTATTTGTATGCCACTATGTAATACCTCTTTGAAGTGATGCCCTACCGTAAAAGTTGAAATAGATTTTTCTACTGGCAATTTACAATCCTGCTTTGTTTGGAATGCAAAATCATCCACCAATCAGTTTCCCAAAGGACATGCTGTCTGTTATTGCTATGATGTCAATCTTGACAGTAGGTTTCAAAGAGTCAAGCATCAGTCTCTGAAACATTACAAGACAGAAAGGGGAGTCAGTGTTTACAGCACTTATTTCAGTTGGAAATGGTTTTGAAGTTATGTGAGTGAAAGCCAAAATTAATACACAAAAAATCATTGCTTTGTGCTTTTGTTGTATGTGGTATCTGTATGTGACATTTGACACTGTAAGGTAGACAGCAGATTGAGCAGGAAGGGCAAGATGTTGAAGGTGAGATCCAACAAAGTCTTTGTATCTCAGAGTTTAGATTTTGCCGATATGATCATGCTTAATGCAGAACAAAGTGAATGTTAGAAAAGGCTTGCTAATATGACAAGACGGTTGATAAGACTAACCCTCTTATCTTGTAAATTGTAGTCTAGGATGCCCATGGCCTCTTCAATGGGTAGACCCATGACAGGTGCTGTACAGGTGAGAGAGCCTCAGATTCTTTTAATTTCTGACTTTGTATTTGTGAACACTTGATCTGGGAGAGACGTTTTTGAAGGGAATTTCATGTGTGTGTATGCGTTTGAGAATCTGCATGTTTTTTGATAGTGCAAACAGCTGATTCTGTTCAATCACAACCATTTGTGTCTTCAGGTCCTGAAAAAAAGCTTTAAAATGTCTTGAAATATATTTCTCTTAAGTAAACTCAAGGCCTTAAAAGGTCTGGAATATTGTATAGTTATTTAGGTCTTAAATTAATATGAAAATACTGCACTTGATTGTTGCAATGGTTTTTGTGTGAAAAAAATCAGCTCAGTCATACAGACTTAGTTTCAACTGTGAAATTTATCTTTTATCTCATTCTAAATAGCATCAAAAACAATCTTAGAATTTCATAAATTTAACTCGATGAAGCTTGCAGACACCATGTTCTGCTTTTGTGGGGGAAATCATAGAATAGAAAGTTAGTCACTGGTATCATTAATTATTTTCTCCTATTCTTTGTTGTGGTGACTGTCCCAGGATGGTGCTGCCAGACCCATGACTGCTGTCAGAGCAGCAGGTTACACGTCTTCGTTAACCCGAGGTGAATGTTGTTGAACAGAGTATGGAGTGTGTGTATGAGGGGTGTTAATAGGAATTAAATGTAAACAGGAAGCCATAGTGGCTCTACAATCATTTCCAGATATCAGTTGCAAAGTAACTTGTTATCTAATGATTGCCTCACCATGGCAATGTTATTGAGGGAAATATTGTGTAGTTGTAATCAGTATACTTTTAGTTTTAGAGAAAACATGATATCAAGGGTACATCTTCCTCATGTGATGATTTATCAGTGTTTCTGGTCTCAGTCAGTTGTTCTAGACTTTACTCTATATGTACTCATCCATTCACATGTGAAAGGTGAGGGAGGCAGTGGAAGGGAGTTCTTGGGGAGCTGAGGGGGTAGCAGGTGTGAGAGGCCGTTTTGGTCACAGGAATTATATACAGTTTGAGATTCAATAGAAACAAATATAAACATCTGGGAAAAACGAATGTTCTTAGTGTTCTTACTCCAATGTGCAGTTGTGTTTTGGTATGAATATCACTGAGGAGAGCTTCATAGCAAAGGTAACAAGTTATGACTTGCATTACAATGTATATTCATCAACATCAGCCTGACAATTTCTTTCATACCACCGCAGGCTCAACCTTTGATCCACTAGGCCAGTCGAAAGGACCTGCACCTCCACTGGAGTCTAAGAATGAGGATACGTGAGTTGTAATCTCAATTATAATGTAATGTAATTTTTGGTCGGACTGGACCAGCGGGCCAGCCCTACAAATGTGAATTTAGCATCTTTACACTGGCTTCCTGTAGCATTGAGGATTGATTTTAAAATTCTTTTACTTGTGTTTAAAGCTCTACACAGTTTAGCACCCTCATACCTATCTGACTGCTTATCTGATTATGTTGCAAGCCGCTCTCTTAGATCCTCTGGTGCTGGCCTGCTCAATGTCCCTAGAATGAACTACAAAAAGTATGGCGAAGCAGCATTTTGTTTTTATGCACTGACGGCTTGGAATAGACTCCCCCAACAAATAAGAGAAGCAACGTCCATAGATAGTTTTAAGAATCAGCTCAAGACCCATTTTTATGCTCTTGCTTTTAATTAATTCCACTTTATATTTCTTTTACTCTTATTTTTTATCTTGTACTGTGGTTTTATTTCTTGCCTTGTTTTATGTTTTTTGCCTAGGTCTGTGTTTTATTACTTTTAACTTATTTTATCTGTATTGTTGTTGAGTTTTATTATTTCCCTTCTTTTTAATGTAAAGCACTTTGAGCTGCATTTTATGTATGAAAGGTGCTAAACAAATAAAGTTTATTATTATTATTATTATTATTAATGTCGCTGACTGACTGAGTGATCATGTTTGATATGATTTGGCCACTGGATCAGGTGACCAACAACGTTACTGAAATTACACTATTGGTCAGCCGAGCGGCATGAGGGAGAGCGCACAGTTAAAGCACCCCAAATAGCAATCACTCCAACAAAACACTCAATGGCGAATTCACAAAAAGATTGTGGAGCATTTGCAGCCGCTAAATCTACACAAATAAGAAAAAAACAAAAACAAACCATGTAATTCTCAAAACACCCGCAAAGGGTAAAATGCACTCCTAACTGCGCTGCCAAGCAAATGGCATCTCGGTGCTCTGGTGCTATTTGTACATATTTACATTAGGTAATATGCAAACATTTGGTGCAAAATTGGCCCGTTTATGCAAATGAGCCTCATTGCAAATCTCCAGTGCTAATAGCCACATGCAGTAAGAGTGAAAATTATTGGCATCTTCAGACAGTTGGTGGTAACTGATGCCCAGATTTTCCAGTGATCATGGCAGCAATGATTGTAGCCAGGCGAAGGCGTCATCATGCCAGATTTTCTCATCAGCGAATATTTCGAAGGAGAACGTCACTTTTTGATTTAATTGAGACCGAAATCATTTGCAGATACAGGTTGCTAGGTCAAACAATTCTTGCTATACTTGATGACATCAAGGATGACATTGAGCCTGCCTATTGTGTACTTGGCGCAAAGCCACCATTTATATTTTGCCACATGAATATTGCAATTAGACGCAAAACAAGGGCAAATTGCATTCAGCTGCAAAACGTTATGGGTGTGTATGCATTGTAATATCATTAGTGAAATATCTTGTGAATCGGACCTTGATACAGGGCAGATGCGTTGCAAGTGATGTGCAATTCATGATGCTATCAGCAGCCGCAATCCATTCTTTGTAAATTTGCCTGTCAAAACGAGACATCCGCAAATAGAAACAGATGAAAGAGGAGGGGGAGTTAACAGCTCATTAGAATAGGTAGGCTGACAATTAAATTAAGTTCTTTCTCAAATCAAACATCCCAAGATATGAGTAATAATAATAATCATTGCATTTATGTAGTGCTTTTCTAGACACCCAAAGCGCTTCACATTGAAGGGGGTAACTCACCTCAACCATCATGTAGCTAAATCATGTCATGTGATGTGCTACTTCAGTGCACTTTAACAACAAATATTACTGGGACCACTACAGAAAATTGCAGATGAACATTTAATATCAAGAAATTCACATTATAGACACTACCACTGTTTATCCCTGTAACAAATGGGCCACAATTTTGAACATTGACCACACGGTCCAGCCATATACTAGGTTTTGACCTAGTCTTGTTTTTTAATTTTTATATAGTTTTTATGTCTCGATATTTTTTTCAGTCTCCGTCATCTGTGGGAAGACAAGTGTTTCCCCCTGCAATTCACTTTGAGAGGAATTTGGAACAGCATTTAAAACCTGAAACCATATATCTTTATTAAAACTCAATACATTCAATTCTTTAACCTAGAAAGTAACACCTGCAGGTGAGCTTTTCAAGAGGGGTGCAAACTTCATACAGAAGGCCAGAAGTTGAGCCCAGAACCCTACAACATGTGTATCACCCTTCATTTCACCCTGGCAGAGAGTGAAGCTTTGCCCTATATCACAGGTTGGAGCCCACTTGCCAATTAACCTCTTCATGGACTTTCCCCTTGTGTGTTTACGTCAATGCTGAAAGGGGATCTAATGAGTCTGAGGAGTGCTCATCGCTACAGCCTTTGGAAAATTCTATCTCTAGATTGTGAAATTTGACCCTGAGATGAGAGCCTTTAGTCATTGCGAACACGTGTTGACTATGTATGTCAAGCCCAACCACTTAACACAGGCTAAATCATAAGCTGCCTCTCCAGCGCCCCTCCTGGTATGACTTGACACTGTCATGCTGCTTTGTATTTCTCAAAAACCTGGAATGTTAAGGGGTGCTTTCTATGAAACTGACTATGAAACAAAGAGCTTTTAATGTGGTCACCATTTCATTTATGACTCCACCCTCCTTCGGTGTATTTTAAATAACCTACCAATACACAGAATTACAGATTTTCATCATCAGTGGGGAAACATCATTGGCATTACTGTCTCCTTTTACTTTCACTCCTCCAAACATGGAGATACATCCCTTCCATGTCTGTTGTTGACCAGTCTTAAGATATTTCGCATCTGGCCTCTGTTATTCATTAGCCAGAAAAAAGGTTCCAACTTTAACATAACATTTGTATTTTCTTGGTCTTGTAGGCCTGAGGAGAAGATCAAGATCCTGGAGAAGAAAGTGAATGACCTGATAGAGGAGAGCTGCATGGCCCACAGCCTGGGATCCTTACAGTTGGTTAGAACTTGTGATTTTTTTTGATGTACTGAATAACCAGGGTCAAAAGTTGGATATTAAGAGGAAGGAATTCATATGTCAGTTTTTCTTTTATGTAGTAAAATTCATGTTTTATAGAGGGGGTTTGCTACAATTTAAACCAAATTAAGTATCTAAAACCAATGAGAAATAAAGCTATGTTGCTGTTACTAATACCACTGCTAACCTCTGATTTCGCACGTGTGTGTATGCGCACACACGCATGCATACAACCTCCCCTATGTGCATATGCTTGTCTGTGTATTTTTTGTGTGTGCATTTTTTACGTGTTTTTA
The DNA here is from genome assembly GCF_029633865.1 of Lampris incognitus. Taxonomy (NCBI): domain Eukaryota; kingdom Metazoa; phylum Chordata; class Actinopteri; order Lampriformes; family Lampridae; genus Lampris; species Lampris incognitus. The sequence goes on along the minus strand of NC_079221.1, from coordinate 27,519,215 downwards.
AACATGTACTTTGTGTGTGTGTGTGTGTGTGTGTGTGTGTGTGTGTGTGTGTGTGTGTGTGTGTGTGTGTGTGTGTGTGTGTGTGTGTGTGTGTGTGTTACCCTAGGCTCTTGAAAAAGCCAAAGAGGCGGGCAGGAAGGAGAGAGCCCTGGTGAGACAGAGAGAACAGTCTGGAAACGCAGAACACATCAGTCTAGATCTCACCTTTTCTGTAAGTTACACCTTTGATACAACACAGTACTCACAGAGGATAAACTAAAACTAAGACAGATGGATCGATGATAGACAAATGCATTAGTTACCCTGTACACAATAAACAGAAAAACAAAGCACTACAAGATAAAGTATGTCAATATTTCTGATCTCAAGGAATAAGGGAGTTTAACATAGAGGATAATCGCTACTTAATCTTGCCGGTCATCTTATAATTGCACTGCACAATAAAAACAACCATGTTTTAGAGTGCAAGAAACATTTGCCATGGTTTCTAAAAAAGCTCTGTGTTTAAAAGATAATCTCTATCTCTATGGTCTATATTTTTCTTTTTAGGTTCTGTTCAACCTGGCCAATCAGTATGCTAATAATGAGATGTACCCAGAGGCCTTGAACACCTACCAGGTGATTGTGAAGAACAAGATGTTCAGTAATGCAGGTGAGCTGGCGCTAAATTTCTATTACTGAACCACACTGAAATATTAATGTTATTCATGTGTTCACAAACTCATGGATAGCAGAAGAAAGGCAAGGAAAAGACCGGACTTGAAAAGACCACAACACCTGAGAAGACTTTTTTTTTTAAATTTTTTTTTACTTTAGTTATGGGTATGTTGCTGCGTTGAAGTCCCTATAGTCACACCAAAGAATATTGTTATTTGTCATAACTTTTTTTGTGTACTGCTCATAATGTATGCATAAGTACACACTGCATCACCTTCAGGAACTAGTTCTAATGCTCGCCATTACTTGTTATGCATTTTATTTAATGTATGCTGTTGATTATAGCTACCTGATAGTACACTGTTCCAGTGCACCATCTCTCTTTCCAGCTGCCACTACACTGTGTGTCATGCTTGCTTGAAAGGTCTTGGTGATTTGGAATGCTAAATGAAGAGCGATGTGTCTTGTACTGCCCTGTACTATTGAATTTGAGGTCTTGTTGTCCCTGAACCACAAGTACCAGTGTCTCCTTCCTTACTATGAGATTACCTATGAGCTAGTGATTTTACAATGCAAATGAAGGGATTGAGATTCTGATTAATTTCGCATACTTTAGTGGATTCTGTCTTTATGTGATGGTGATCCAACAAATTAAGCTAGTGTGTGTAGAGCTACATTGGACAATTTCATACTGGGTAGCCTCAGTACTCATCCTCGTGTCTGTCCTTTCATAACCCCAGGTCGGCTGAAAGTCAACATGGCCAACATCTACTTGAAGCAGAAGAACTACCCCAAGGCCATCAAGTTCTACCGCATGGCACTGGACCAGATATCCAACTCCCACAAGGATATGAGGATCAAGATCCTGCAGAACATCGGTGTGGTCTTCATCCGCATGGGGCAGTACTCGGATGCTATCACATCCTTTGAGCACATCATGAGCGAGAGCCCCAACATCAAGACGGGCTTCAACCTCATCCTGTGCTACTATGCCATTGGGGACAGGGAGAGGATGAAAAAGTCCTTCCAGAAGCTCATCTCTGTTCCCTTGGGCATCGATGAAGAGGACAAGTACATCTCTTCTAACGTGAGTTATGATAAAAAAACTGACCTTTTATAGATAATCAGATGAATTGTTTATTGTTTTTCTTTCATCTTTGGAAGCCTCAAAAGTAAATTTCGGTGTCCCAAAGCCTCCTTTCTTACTGTCAGACCAAGGCAAAAGTCATAAATTGCCCAGTGTGAAACAGAGCTTTAGAGTTGTTCAACTAGCGAGCCAAATGACCTAAAAGAATGTTGGCCTATGTCAAGGTATGAGAATTTCTCAAATAAATAGTAGGTTATTAGTTTTCCTCTTTTCCTCCTCTGACCCTTCACTGACTAACAGAAATTAAAAGGCTGCCAATGTTGATGGCAGCCAGAATTTAAGTTATGGCCTGGACACTTCACCTGCTCTACACTGCTCTTGCAGTTTAACACAGTGTGTCTTGACAAGTCCTTCATCCTAAATGCTAACGTGCCCTGTTATTGCTCTCAGGATGACACCCGAGGAAATATGGTAATTGAGGCAATTAAAAATGACAGACTTCACCAGATGGAGAGAGAACGGTAGGGGAAAAAAAATCATTGAAATACTCTTGATCTTTACCCAAAAACCCACATGCTCTTCTGAGAAAAAAAAGTAATTCTTCTCTTTTGGAAAACATCATAACTCTCCACCCCTTTATCAAAAAACCCCAAACACTTTCTCCTTACCAAAACACTCCAGATGCCCTCCTCTTCACTGAAAGACATATGCTCCTTTGTCTCAGGAGTCACACAGTCGGTCACTGTATATCTTCACACACTGATTTAGCATCACCCAATATAACATTAATTTTCTTAACCTTTCCCCATTTCGTTTTTTTACCCGCTCTGTTTGCTTTGCACACAGAAAATCCCTGGCTGAGAAGTACATCATGACCTCAGCCAAGCTCATCGCTCCAGCCATTGAGAGCTCCTTTGCCACTGGATTTGACTGGTTTGTTGATTGTTCTGCATCTCAACATTAGGGGGCAATGCAGAGTCAGCATACACACTAGCTCCATGGTAGCCTGTAAAAATAAGGATTTTATGTGTCCTCTGATAGGCTATTTATAATTCACTGCCACAGTGGCCAATGGATGGAAGCTAACCATGAAACTTAGCTCTACATGCTAGATTGATTCTATTTTGAAGAGAATGAATTTAACAGCAGATGGCTGGTTGGTTTCCTGCCAAAATATCTAACATCTTTCACAAAAACAAGACAGATGAAAATGTACCACCAGGAGCTGGTATTTTGCCTTCATTTCTCACATTCCCTATTTTTCCTGAAAGTGTTGAAGAAATACCATCTTGATCCTGAAATGCATGGCTAGCAGCCTTGGTGTATGCTGAAGCTTGGTTAAATGTTCTACATTAATGCATATGGTTAAATACAGACAAGCCAAGTAAAATTAACCTGTGCAGTTTGTTGAACACTTTTTTCGTAAATGCCCTTAATGATTGTGGGTGTATGTTTTGAGGATGAGTTAACCATTCACTCTGACAATGATAAGTCAGGATACAAAATTCAATGTGGAACTTTTCATTTCTCTTCAGGTGTGTGGACATGGTGAAGAGTTCTCAGTACGTGGAGCTTGCCAATGATCTAGAGATTAACAAAGCCATCACCTACCTCAGACAGAGGGACTTCAATCAGGTTGGTATGGTTGCATTGCCAACATAGAGAATGATGCCAAGCCACATAGAAATGAATTTGCCTGATGTAGCAAAAAATGACCAGGGAGTGGCTAGCAGTAATTTTATACCCTATGACTGAAGACCCAGATTGTTTTGTTTTTTTTTCCTGCTGTTGGGAAACCAGTTGCATCAGGATGCAACTGGTAATTGACTGGTATATAATTAAGTGGTTCCATTGGCAGTTAACTGGAGACAGATTTTGCGGATGCAGAGGAATATTTGTCTGTGTTAAAACATCCCAAATGACCATCACTGTGTGATACTTCCATCCCCATTACACTATTACAACTCAAATGAACTATACTTGTGACAGTGCTATCAACTTTATCCTTTTAAAACTTAAATGAGCTTTATTGTGTAATCGTACTTTCACAATTATACTTCACACAATTATACTTTTATGATGAGCTTTATTGCATGATTGTGTACTGTAATACATATTACCAAATAGTGCTAATGCAGAAAGTGTACAGTCATACATGGTCATATGTGAACATGTATGAAGTCATATATGAAGCAGAGTGAAAATAATACACATAAATTCTCAAAATTAGTGGTACTCCCCTTTAAAGATGATGTATGCCCTATGTGGGGGACCTGAGGTTTGTTTTGCTGTCTCTGTCTTGAATCTTTTTTTAATTTATATAGCACTGTATTTCTGCTCAGCTCTTGCTTGGCTCTGTTATTCATGTACAGCAGTTTTCCTTTGCTAGAGCTGTTTTTTCAGAAGAGCAGCTTGTGAGGCTCTAATTATTTTCCCCAGTCCATCTCACTCCTTCCAATCTCTTGCTTTTTTCTCCCCATCTGCATGGCTAAGGTTGAGGTATGTGTGCCCTCTGTTTTTATATGTTCAGTTTTTATTTTCATCATCTGTCAAGTATGAACTTAGACTCAATACTAGCGATACTGCTTTGGCATGCATGTTCCAAACAGCAATTGTAGTGCGGAGGAATTGAATGGAAAGAAAGAGCAGCACTCGGTTTCCTCAGCTGCCACTACTTGTGAGCCCTTGAGCAAGGCATTTAACCTCTCAACCGCTCTGCTGTGAGCTACCAACTGCCACAGTAGAAGACTGCAGTTGGACTGGGCAGTTCCCATGTATATGAATGGGTCTAATTGTATAACTGAAAAAGCCAACTTTACCAGGATGAATTAATTTCAAAGAAAACCAACAGTTTACCCTCATAATCGAACTGATCCCTAATCTTCCTTGCACTAATAGAGCTTACTTCCCGTTAGTAGTGGTGGTGGGTTGCAAGTTGGTACCAAAAATGTGCATCAACCTTTTGGAAAGTGCACTTTTGAGGCGCACCATTGTTCCGTGTAAAACACTTGCTAAAAATCCCCCGATATGTAACGTACTTACAAGTTTTTATAATAACAACTTAAATGCAGTCAATTACATTTCAGTTGTTTTATTTCAAAGTGTCACTGATCCTTTATTGGGGGAAAAATTTCACTTGATTTTCAATACATGGTCAAACCTTTTAAAAGTACCAATAATAACATCCTCTAAATATGTTATGTTATTTTGTGAGTGATACTCACAAAACTAAGTGTCCAAAAAAATTTTTTTCCTACTGGTGAAAATATGACTTTGGGATATAGTCTTAATTTGCCCATTTTGTATTTATAATGAGTTATTACACCTTTGCTGATACATAGTGTTTTGGGGAGATCTGGGAAGTACTTAGCTGGTCTCATTTTACACTGGTCTGATATATGACAGCTTTTAAGTGTCACTCTTACTATTCCTGTCCATCTTCTCTCTCCCCAGGCTGTGGAGACTCTGAAGACATTTGAAAAGAAGGACAGCAGGGTGAAGAGCGCAGCAGCCACCAACCTCTCCTTCCTCTATTTCCTGGTATAGACTCACCCTTCTCACTAACATTCATATCTACATATTTAAATGAATTAAGTATAACTTTATTAATATAGTGTTCATAAAGAGCAGAGTATTTTTGGAATATGAAGGTAAACAAATTATCGGGGCATCATATCGCTCAGCCTCCCTGGAAAAATCTACTCTAGGGTGCTGGAAAGGAGGCTCAGGCTCAGACCGATTGTCGAACCTCGGATCCAGGAGGAACAATGTGGATTCTGTCCTGGCTGTGAAACAGCGGACCAACTCTTTACCCTTGGCGGAAGTGCTGAGGGGGGCATTGGAGTTTGACCAGCAAGTCTACATGTGTTTTGTGGACTTGGAGAAGGCTTACGACCATGTACCCCAGGGCATTCTGTGGGGGGTACTGCGATAGTATGGGGTACCAGGGCAGTTGCTACAAGCCATTTGGTCCTTGTATAACCAAAGTGAGAGCTGTGTCCACATTTTCGGCACAAAGTCAAACACATTTTCGGTGGGTGTCGGACTCCGCCAAGGTTGTCCTTTGTCTCCGGTTCTGTTTGTGATATTCATGGGCAGGATCTCAAGGTGCAGCCAAGGTGAGGAGTGTGTCCGTTTTGGGAACCTCAGAATTGCATCTCTGCTCTTTGCAGATAATGTGGTTTTGTTGGCTTCATCAGAACGCGACCTCCAGCGCACACTGGGGTGGTTTGCAGCTGAGTGTGAAATGGCCGGGATGAGAGTCAGCACCTCTCAAGTCTGAGGCTATGGTTCTCTACCGGAAAATGGTGGATTGCTCCCCCTGGGTTGGGGATGAGTTGTTGCCTCAAGTGAAGGAGTTCAAGTATCTCAGGGTCTTGTTCACAAGTGAGGGTAGGATGGAGCGGGAGATTGACAGATGGATTGGTGTTGCATCACCAGTAATGCAGACATTGCACCGGACCGTGGTGAAGAGGGAGTTGAGCCAGAAGGCAAAGCTCTCAATTTACCAGTCAGTCTTCGTCACTACCCAAAGCTCATCTATGGTTATGAGCTTTGGGTAGTGAGCGAAAGGGTGAGATTGCAGATACAAGTGGCTGAAATGAGTTTCCTCCGTAGGGTGTCTGGGCTCAGCCTTAGCGATAGGGTGAGGAGCTCGGTCATCTGGAGGGAGCTCAGAGTAGAGCTGTTGCTCCTTTGCATCGAAAGGAGCCAGTTGAGGTGGTTCAGGCATCTGATTAGGATGCCTCCTGGGCGCCTTCCTTTAGAGGTTTACCCGACACGGCCAACTTGGGGGAGACCCCAGGATAAACCCAGAACTCACTGGAGGGACTACATGTCCAATCTGGCCTGGGAAGGCCTTAGGATCCCCCAGGAGGAGCAGAAGGGCGTTGCTGGGGAGAGGGACGTCTGGAGTGCCCTACTTGGCTTGCTGCCACCGCGATCCAACTGCGGAGAAGCGGCTGAAGATGAATGAATGAATGAATGAATGAATGAATGAATGAATGAATGAATGAATGAATGAAGGTAATAAAAGATAAGGTATGTTTTTGGTACGATTGGGACTAAGATGGAGCATTTGTGTCTATCTAAAGCTGAAATCCACAATTTTTCTCCATTAATAAATCATTATTTTACCCATGTGAAATGTGATGATGACGTGGCGATTCTGTACGATAGGTAGTCAACATGATAGTAGAATGTGTTCTAATATAGTTTGATGTAGGAGGCAAAGACAAATGGACCGATTGCAACTGATTTTCTTTGACTACAAACTAGGTGTAGAGGCCATTGTCACTTGCATACCATCAGCTCAGCAGCAGTAAACCTTTGCCGCCCTTGGAACAAGGCTAATGTAGGCAATCTTATATATTACAAACTTAAACAAACTCTATCCCAACACTTTCATACAGTAATATTGCTCGTCTTTCTAACAGAAGCATCACCACATTGACATCACGTTTCGATCTTTTCTCCTGCTGGAGTTGTTTCCAACACATTCATGTTTGCCGCTCCATCAGTGCTTATCCTACCCGGTCAAAATTTTCAACAGTGGTATATGGAGAGTGTCTCCAACCATGGTAAAGATGCCACTTAGCATTTTGTGACCTTACTCCATGGTGCAGATGGGAAAAAAATAACAATTTATTAATGGAGAGAAATCAGATTTCAGCTTCAAATCTTTTCCTTTTAGTAAAGGACTAGGGTTTTGAATAGCATCATCGATAAAAGTGAGATAAAAGCCAAACGCATTTCTTTGACAATATTGGAAAGGTTTGAAGGCAGCTATCTTGGCTGCACCATAGGAGAGGACGGTACACCATGACCTGCCATTCTGCATATGTAATTTCTGTGACTCCACTTGTAGTCTAGCTAACTCATTGGCAGGTATGGCAGGTTGTATGTAGGAATTGAGGTTAAAGACACAAGAGCAAGTTGATAAATTTTGGCTGTGGGTGGTAGACCAGCCACAGTCACAACCATCCCTCAGTTGTCCTTCTCAACAAATGTTGAGGCTTGTAAGTTAGTGTCCCCCTGCCACCTATAGATACCCCTTCACTTCTTGCCTGTGACTGCTTGCAGGAAAAAGACTATGACCAGGCCGAACGTTATGCAGACCTAGCCATGAATGCTGACCGCTACAACCCAGCGGCCCTCATCAACAAAGGCAATACAGTGTTCATCAAGCAAGACTTTGAGAAGGCAGCCGAGTTCTACAGAGAAGCACTGAGGAACGACTCTTCCTGCACTGAGGCCCTCTACAACCTAGGTAAGATCCGGGATTTCCAGTCTACAAAAATAAGCCAGAGGTTCATTAAAGACTAGGGGGTAAAAATGATTTAAAAGGTAATTTAACACCAGATGTTGATTATAGATTTGGATGAATATATTGATTATGCTAAATGTAGAATGGTAACAGCCATTTCTTGTTATGCACACTGATGTTTTTTTATTGCAGGCTGAGTAAACTAAATCAACCTTATGACAACTAATGATGTACTGTCATGTTCAGTTTGTACATCCTGCATATATACTATTAATTTATATTTTCTTCTTCCACCTTATTCATATATTTTCTATTTTAGACTTATGACATTGCATTGTTTGTTGTTTTAGCTTGAACAACCTCTTTTCCTCTATTTCTGTTAGTCCTGTTTTTTTTTCTTGGTTGCTTTCTATTAACCACTGCAATGGCCAAGCTTTCCCCAAACAGAGTATTTAAGTTTCATCTTGCCTAAAGTAATACACAATAGTCGTTCCATGGTTAAGTGTAGCTTGCACTGTATGACTGGCGCATTGACTTGAACTTAACAACTCATACATTTGGATGCTGTTTATAGATTATAGCTCTGCCTTCAACACTATCATCCCTGCAAAACTAACCACTAAACTCCTCTCCCTTGGCCTCAACCCCTCCCCCTGTAACTGGACCCTGGACTTACTGATCAACAGACCTCAGTCTGTTAGGTTAGGTGACCACACCTCCTCCACCCTGACCCTCAGCACAGGTGCCCCTCAAGGCTGTGTTCTGAGCCCCCTCCTTTTCTCCCTCTTTACCCACAACTGCCTGCCAACTCACCCTTCAAATGTTATAGTTAAGTTTGCAGATGACACCACAGTCATTGACTGTATCACCAACAATGATGACACAGCCTACAGGGACGAGATTCAGCACCTCACATCATGGTGTACTACCAACAATCTTGTCCTCAATGTGCAGAAGATGAAGGAGCTGATTGTGGACTCCAGGAGGTCTAGAAGCTGCAGCCACTCCCCCATACACATCAGTGTGGTGGAAGTGGAGCATGTTTCCAGCTTTAAATTCCTTGGAGTTCACATCAGCGAGGAACTTTCCTGGACATTAAACACCCAGGCCCTTGTGAAAAAGGCCCAACAATGCCTGCATTTCCTGAGGAGGCTGAGGAGCACCTGTCTATCCCCCAAAATTCTCACCGACTTCTACCACTGCACCATAAAGAGCATCCTGACCAGCTGCATCTCAGTGTGGTACGGCAACTGCACCTCAGTAGACCAGAAGGCTCTGCAGCGGGTTGTCAAGATGGCCCAGCATATCACTGGTACCCAGCTCCCAGGCATAAAAGACATTTATCACAAATGCTGCCTTTGAAGGGGTCTCAGCATCAGCAGAGATCCCACCCACCCCAACCGTGGACTGTTCTCCCCCCCTGCGCTCTGGGAGGCGCTACGGGAGCCTCAGAGCCCGCACTACCAGGCTCAAAAACAGCTTCTTTCCACAAGCTGTTGCCCACCTTAACCTGGCTACCCACTGAATGTCTGTAGATATTTTTAAATATTTTGTACTCTTGCTCTTTTTTAACTTATTTTTAGCTTTTGGTCTTCATATGTGTATATCTTATACTGTGTTTGTCTGTGTCTGTCTTGCACTGTTTGGTGAAGCCACAGCCCTCAGTTAATTTTTAACATGTGCCTGCACATTGTTTTTAATGACAATACATTTAATTGAATTGAATTGACTTGGAAGTGAGGAGAAACAACAGTGTCTTGTCTCGACAACAAGAAACATGTGCAGGTTTAACATCTCTCTACAGTGGATATAAAAATTCTACACACCCCTGTTAAAATGCCAGGTTTTTGTGATGTAAAAAAAAAGAAAAGAAATTAAGATAAATCATGTCAGAATTTTTTTACCTTTGATGTGAAATTGCAACCTATAAAATTCAATTGAAAAACAAACTGAAATTTTAGGGGAAAAAATCTTACAATAACCTGGTGTCATAGGTGTGCACACCCCTAAACTAATACTTTGTGGAAGCATCTTTTGATTTTATTACAGCACTCGCTCTTTTTGGGTAAAAGTCCATCCACTTGGCACATCTTAACTTTACAATATTTTCCCATTATTCCTTGCAAAAACGTTCTAGATTCATGAAATTGTGAGGGCATCTTTCGTGCACAGCCCTCTCCAGGTCACCCCACAGATTTTCTTTTTTTTGTATTTTTTTTTTCTTGCCCTTTTTCTCCCCAGTTGTATCCGGCCAATTATACCCCAATATTCTGAGCTGTCCTGGTCCCTGCTCCACCCCCTCTGCCGATCCAGGGAGGACTGCAGACTACCACATGCCTCCTCCGATACATGTGGCGTCACCAGCCGCTTCTTTTCACCTGACAGTGAGGAGTTTCGCCAGAGGGACGTAATGCGTGGGAGGATCACGCTATTCCCCCCCCCCCCCCTGTTCCCCCTCCCCCCTGAACAGGTGCCCCAACCGACCAGAGGAGGCACTAGTGCAGAGACCAGGACACATACCCACATCCGGCTTCCCATCCGCAGACACGGCCAATTGTCTGTAGGGACACCCGACCAAGCCGGGGGTAACACGGGGATTCGAACTGGCGATACCCATGTTGGTAGGCAAAGGAATAGACCGCCAAGCAACCCGGATGCCTCCACCCCACAGATTTTCAATTGGATTCAAGTCTGGGCTCTGGCTGGGCCATTCCAAAACCTTGATCTACTAATTCCTTTGCTGATTTGGATGTATGCTTTGGGTCATTTTTGTGCTAAAAGGGGAAATTCCTTTTCATCTTCAGCTTTCTAGCAGACACCTGAAGGTTTTGCGCCAAAATCGACTGGTATTTGGAGCTATTCATGATTCCCTCCACCTTGACTAAAACCGCTGTTCTGGCTGAAGAAAAGCAGCCCCAAAGCATGATGCTGCCACCACCATGCTTCACCGTGGGTATGGTGTTCTTTTGGTGACGTGCTGTGTTGCTTTTGCACCAAACATACCTTTTGGAATTGTGCCCAAAAAGTTCAACCTTAGTCTCATCAGGCCATAATACATTTTCTACTTGGTTTTTGGAGACTGGATGTATCTTTTTGCAAAATTAAGGTGGGTTGGATGTTTATTTTTTTGGTTACACTTTATTTTAGGGGGTCGGAAATTACCTAGTAATTTCCTAGTAATAAGGTGGTAATTTTCATTTCTTAGAAATAAGGTTTAAATTACCTTGTAATTTGGATTAGGGTTAGGGTTAGCTGTAAAATTACCTGTAAAAACTACCACCTTATTACTAGGAAATTACAAGGTAATTTCAACCTCGTTTCTAAGCAATTACGTGATAATTACCACCTTATTACTAAGAAATTACTAGGTAATTTCCGACCCCCTAAAATAAACTTACCGTTTTTTTCTTGTGAAAAGGCTTCCGTCTTGCGACTCTACCTCATAGCTCAGACATATGAAGAATATGGGAGATTGTTGTCACATGTAGGGAGCAACCAGTACTTGCCATAAATTTCTGCAGCTCCTTTAATGTTGCTGTAGGCCTCTTAGCAGCCTCCCTGACCAGTTTTCTCCTTGTCTTCTAATCAATTTTGGAGGGACATCCTGTTCTTGGTAATGTCACTGTTATGCCATATTTTCTCCACTTATGATTGTCTTTACTGTGTTCCATGGTACATTTTATGCCTTGGAGAGTCTTTTGTACCACTCTCTTGATCGATACCTTTCAGCAATGAGATCCTGTTTATGCTTTGTAAGCTGTTGGTGGACCATGGCTTTTGCAGTTGGCTACAACCAGGAGGATATCAGGAAAATCCTACAGGAACAGCTGAACCTTATTTGGGGTTAATCACAGTTATTTTAATTGATGCTTGGTGTATACTAACTACTATTTAAAATGAGTTTGAATGTGATTGGTTAATTTTGAACACAGCCACATCCCCAATTATAAAAGTATGTGCACATTTATGCAACCAGGTTATTATGTTTTGCATTTTTCTTTTTTTTCCCTAAAATGTTTTGATTGTTTTTCACTTATTTTTATAGGTTGCAATTTCATATTAAGGATGGAAAAAGTCCTGGCATGATTTATCTTGGTTTCATTTTTTTACATCATAACAGCCTGCCAGTTTAACAGGGGTGTCTAGACTTTATATCCATTCTATACATGTTTGTGTGCATGATATTTTCCCTGTAGAAGACTATGGATTGGACTAAGTGCGGGAGCTATTTGTGGCAGCTGTTGGTTATGACAGAATGGTACATGGAGTTGCATACTGAATAAAGTTCTTGTTTGCATTGTTTTTTATTTTAAGTTAAGATTGACTCCCCAAACCCCTCTTCCACATTGCATCCTTTCCTGAGATTGCATGAGGTATTTTTGTGAAGTATTTTGATGGTATCAAAGGAAAGTGTACATAGGGGTCAATGTAAACATCTTGATCTAAAATTGGCATCCGTCGATTATAGAGAGTAAACAAGTTGATCAGTGGATTTATTTCTGTTCTCCAAAGGCCTGAACTATAAGAGACTGAATCGTCTGGAGGAGGCGCTGGACTGCTTCCTGAAGTTGCATGCCATTCTGAGGAACAGCGCCCAGGTCATGTTCCAGCTAGCCAAACTGTATCCTGCTGATCAAGTATGTACGTGTTTGTGTCTGGTTTTTCAGTTTATAACTAATGAAGAGACACTGTCTCATATTGGGAGTTCACTAAACATATTTTGGGATTCAGGCTTCAGAAACAGGTCTATAACCCATGTTGGCTCTTGACCCACATGTTAATAGACTTATTGTCTCTATTCTCTCGATTTAGACAGGCCAGGGATAGCCGTGGTAAGGTCTGGTTTGTGTCTCCATTGATTAGCCATCTGGCCAAAAAAAAAAAAAAATCAAAGAATACAAGATATAACAGATTTGAGTTTTATCTCTATAATTTTCTCATGGCATCTTTGAGTATTTTAAGATAGATACAAATCCAATGGTTTCCATCCATCCATCCATTATCCAAACCGCTTATCCTGCTCTCAGGGTCGCGGGGATGCCGGAGCCTATCCCAGCAGTCATTGGGCGGCAGGCGGGGATACACCCTGGACAGGCCGCCAGGCCACCACAGGGTCTCCAATTGTTTTAACTATGAAAAACTGAATGCTGTGTAAAACCTTCGCAAATGTACAGGAACAATTGTTTTGTCTGAATTATTGTTTTAAATCGGTCAATCATTTCTTTTTCACAGGTCACAGCATGACTAAACACAGGCCACACATCCATACAGATATGAAGGTTTGATAATGAAGTACAGTGTATGGAACTTGTGACTGAGCAGTTTTGGTCTGTGTATGGGTTTATTTTCTTAATAAATAGACAGTCCGGAGATCTTGTTTTTGACTCATATATTAAACTATGGGGGGAGGGGGCACCTCTTGGTCACAACCCACATCAGATTGCTGACCCAGGGATTCAAAGTAAATGAGGCTTCCAGTCACAAGCCTTATCCTCTAGCCTCTATTCCATCACCATCTCTCTGCATCTCTTCATGTATTGGTCCCTAACTCCCTGGTCCCAGGTATGAGCTGCTGGAGGATCCTCAGCAGGCTATAGAGTGGTTGATGCAGCTCATCAGTGTGACCCCCACAGACCCCCAGGTCCTGGCCAAGCTGGGGGAACTCTATGACAACGAGGGGGACAAATCCCAGGCCTTCCAGTACTACTCTGAGGTACTTTTAGTATACTTTCTCCATGTCATAGCTACTACCATAATACCTTTTTATAAAGCCTTAGTCAAACAGATACTGCTCAGCCTCAGATGGTGTTTTGAGGCTACCAACATTGGTTACACGTTTCCCATTTTAACCTCATTGTATTTGAATGAGGTTAAATTTAGGATTGACTTTAGCTTAATTTTACCTCCTAATAGACATTGTTGTTCTCTTTTATAAGATTGTTCTATTATAAGTTATTGAACTTTAAGATCTCTCAGATCCTCTGATTAAGTGCCTTCATCTTGATTAAAGTTTAATTAAATCCAAAACAAATTTTTTTAGCTTTAGACATGTCTACATGCCATCTTCCTAATTAAACCAAACAATGCCAGACATAATTTAAACACCAGTGAGTTCAACTTTGTTAAAACATCTTTCAATGAAAAACACAATTGTGCTTCCCTCTTACCAATTCTGCACTGCCATCCTGATTGGTGATTTAGTACCAAAGTTTCCAAGGTAGTCTGACATCAGTGTGCGCAAACTAAAAAAAAGTTACAAACTTTGAGATTCAGACATGCATCTCCACACCCTCGGCTTTAGAGATGCACATCTTTCTCCCACCTCGCTCTCCAACACACAAATTGGCATTTTTCAAAAATATGTACTGGGTGGAGACTAGCTGAAATCTTGTGTAACATTATCCTTTAAAATCCAAAGGTGAATGTGGATTGTTGACGTTTAATCCCACCATGTCTTAACCTACAGATATATCTGAGTGAAGAGTGAAGCGATATCTCTTACTGTCCAGTCCTTTAGGTATTTTCCATCGAATATTGATGTGATCGAGTGGCTGGGAGCTTACTACATCGAGACCCAATTCTGTGAGAAAGCCATCCAGTACTTTGAGAGAGCCACACTCATTCAGTAAGATACTGCTATTTCCAATACTTTAGGAGACAATACTATATAATATTTGCCTCGCAAACAGCAACTTTTAAATTTTAAATGATAATCTTGTCAAAGGACTAGGAATGAGAATCATTTTTAATTTTGGTCTGATTTACTAAGAGTTGATTCTGAAGACTTCAGAACATTTCTAAACCCAGATGATTTTTTTGGAGAAAGTTATTCATGGCTGTATATCAGGGTTTTGACATGGTATAATCTGTATTCCTGCGTCAGTAGTGAAGCTCTTCCTCATCTGGTAGTTCAGAATAAAGCTGCAATGCTTGTAACTAGAAGAAAGAGAAGATAATTCTCATGTTTCAGCTTCCAGTCAAATTTAGAATTTATATTAATCACTTTTAAAACACTAAGTTGCCCAGCACCAGCTTATATTGAAACTGAAGGGCAGAGATATGCATATAGAGATGAAGGTTCCACCATCTGGTGACTGAACACTTTAGGGCAACCTGCCTGAGGAAAGTAATCAAACTGTTTTCTCCACGGGATCACGGGATCGAATCCCTGTGTTACCTCCCGGCTTGATTGGGCGTCCCTACAGACATAATTGGCCGTGTCTGCGGGTGGGAAGCTGGATGTGGGTATGTGTCTTGGTTGCTGCACTAGTACCTGCTCTGGTCGGGTCGGTCAGAGCACCTGTTTGGGGGGGGGACTGGGGGGAATAGCATGATCCTCCCACGCACTACATCCTCCTGGCGAAACGCTTCACTGTCAGGTGAAAAGAAGTGGCTGGCAACTCCACATGTATCAGAGGAGACATGTGGTAGTCTGCAGCCCTCCCCCGATCAACAGAGGGGGTGGAGGAGCAACTGGGACAGCTCAGAGGAGTGGGGTAATTGGCCAGATACAATTGGGGAGAAAAAAGGGGGGTGGGGACTATTTTCTCCAGAAAACACTGTTTTAAGACCTTGCATTCCACCAACAACTTAAATGTATCTTAGAACTGATTGATCTTAGAACTATCTTAGAACTGATTGTTTATTCATACGTTTTGCTTTTTTTGGGGTCCTTAGATTTAGCAACACTTTTTTAGCTTTGGAAAATGACTGTTGTTATTGTGCTTGTCAAAACATTTGGTATGTGACAATTGGACTTATCATTATGACAATGATGTCAGTGTCCCAACATCCAGTATGTGTTTGAACTTGCGAACTAGGAATATTCAGTGTGGGCCTTTGGGTTCTGTCTCTCATTACTGATTGTTTACATTGATGTATTTCTGCAACATTCCTCAGGCCGACTCAAGTGAAGTGGCAGCTAATGGTTGCAAGCTGCTACAGGAGAAGTGGTAAAGATAACACAGCCCGTTAACACTCAACTTTTAGGTGGCCTTATTGTGGCGTACTCATCTGTGTATCAACACAAGAAGAAGTATTGTAGATACACAATTATACTGAGTTATTTAGTATTCAAGGAAGTGTGATAAAAATGTGATTAAATTATGAGGGCAGTTGGGAAACGGTTTTGCCAACACTACTTACATATGAGTGTGCACTTGGAATACTTTTATAATAATTTGGATGGTAGATACACACAAATCCAACAGATATTGGTGAGTGCAGCTCCTGGAGAAATGGGATTACATAACCCAGGAATTTCCAAATTGTCATGAGAAAGACCCCAGAGAGAGATGGTCTAGACCACAGATCCCCATTTCATAGAGATTTTGTCCCCAGGAATTGTCTAAGAAATTGTCTATCTTAACTATAGGAGGCGACATGAAATTGTAGAGAATGGAAAAACATCTGATCAGAATAGTCATTCTTACTCTGGTTGTGGTAATGTCTGATGAATAAAATGTAAATTCAAATTGAACGTTCTTTTTGTGGGGACCACCCTAGAACCCATTCAAGTACTTCTCGGCGTTCCTAGTTTTGGTTACCACTGACTTTTGATGAGTTAATTAGCTGCCTGTCCTGAATGTGGTTTCTTGTCTTTTTCTACACAGGAAACTATCAGAAGGCTCTAGAAACCTACAAGGACATCCACCGCAAGTTCCCAGAGAATGTAGAATGTAATTAGTTTTGTTTTGGTGGGAAGAATCAACATGAATCTGAACAACATACAATGATTCTTGACTATTCCATGCCAAAAAACGTGTGTGTGTGTGTGTGTGTGTGTGTGTGTGTGTGTGTGTGTGTGTGTGTTGGTGTTTGTGTGATATGATGTGGTGTGGTGTTGTATGCATGTGTCCATGTGTGTGTGTGTTTGTCCCCAGGCCTGCGTTTCCTGGTCAGGCTGTGTACAGACATGGGGCTAAAGGAAGTTCAGGAATACGCCACCAAGCTGAAGAAGGTAGAGAAGATGAAGGAGATCAGAGAACAGGTACATCTGTAGAGCTTTCCAAATGTTCCCAATTAAATTGTAAGGAACAGTGGATGTCATCATATCAATTTTCTGAAGTGAAAACTGGATTTTTCAAACCATTTTCTTTCAAAGAAAAAAAAATTCCATCTTTTTCTCACACCTTGAGGAAAGTTGTTCACATTGTAATTTTCTCTAGGCAGGACTTTTGTAAAATGTTGTTTTTTTTCTTCTTTGTTTTTCTTTTTTTGGGATCGGCCAATCGTCCAGTCCACCCACAGCAAACTGAAAAAGCGTCCTCCAGATTTCTGTAATATTTTGCCTATAGTTGAATTACTTGCTGCGATTGAACTTATAAAAGGATATTACTGGATTTAAAAAAAAAAATTTTTAGCCAACTAGCTTTGTCTCATCTGGGATCATGGTTTTGCTTTGAGTCACATTTCTTTCTAACATATTTTTCTCCTGTACTTAATCTAATATACCCTTATGTAAAGTTAAACAAAAGCAAAAATCTTCCTGTTTAACTCAAGTTTCTTTTCCTGAAACCAAAAGCATTCCTCTGAAATGATCTTTTAGGGCCACAGTAATATTTATTCCAGCTGTTGTTGGAGCACTGTGGCTTTGACCTTTCACCTCCTTATTACCGGTTTCTCATAATGTTGTTGACTTACGAACTTTATGTCACTCTACTTTTGCTGCCATCGCAAATAACAGGGGCATCTAATGCTTCAAATGTAAACTTAATTCTGCACCATATTCACTCTTTTTGTTAAAATCCAATCATGAGTATATTTGTACCTAGAGCATTGCTTTCTAATTTGTCACCTCCAAAATAGTTTTGAGGTTTTTGTCTGAAGAAGGAAAGCCTCCAAACAAGAGTAGCAATAATTCAATGATCTCAAGAGCCAAAGGGTAGGAGGCTGAATGTCTCAATGGCATCCCTGGCTGGAAAAGTATCAATCCTCCCCTCCAGTTCTTGAGGATTTGATCCGAGACCGAGCTATGCATGTCAGCACTGTGGAGACATTCCCCTCAGCCAGGAACAGATGAGGAGAGCGACGTGTCACAGAATCACAACCATCTGTCCTCAAATTTGGTCTGGGCCGGTTTTGGATCAAGAGGGGGATACTACTTCTGGAGTGGATTGGAGTGGGGTGGGGGTGGGGCATACAGATGGGGGAACAAAAATGAGAGATGTGGAAAGAGAAACAAAGAAAAGAAAAGCAGCAGATAGACATAGTCACTTTGACAAACGGACAGAAACTGGGACTGCAAGGCAGGCAAACGTGAAGAAAAATGGTGTGTGTGAGTTTCAGAGAGAGAGATCTGGATTCATACTTTTTTCTTCTATTGGTTCCATTGGCTTAGTTTGAGATTATGACATCAGAAGATGTTTCACCGTTTTCTTTCTGTTTTGTTCAGATTGCACTTGTCTTTGTTTTAGCACTATAGGTACCAGTCTAGTCTAGATTGTTAAAAGCCGTTGTGGGTAGTAATACAGGATTTTATTTCCTTTATCAGCCTTTCTGATGACCTTCAGCCATTTACTGCCATACAATCACCTCAAGCAAATGGTTGTAGTTTACTTCATCTTTTCTCCTCAATCATCTTCTTCCCTCTCTTCTTGTCATTCCTCCCTTCTTGCAAACATCGTCTTTCTCTCTCTCTTTCTACCTCTTTTTTTGTCTAGAGGGTGAAGTCAGCAAGGGAGGGCAGTGCCAGAGGCCGTAAGGATGGCAGAGAGGGCAGTGCAGGTAGTGGTAAGTAAACACTTAATCGTCATCATCATCATCATGTGCCATCACATAACATCCCATCAGGCATTGGCTTAACACTTTTATCCGAAGCCTGTTAAAGCTCCATGAGTACATATTGTCTTGGCATGGATGGCTGTAAAAGAAATCCAGCCTCACACCCCGATGATGTCAGCACCATGTTCACCTGGCTGAGCTACAGGGCCACGTCATAACTGCTAATTACCATGACCTTTACCGTTGAGTGATCATTTCAATTGCCGTCATTATCTTTACCCACACACCTTCATTGCCAACTTTTTATTCCGTCTGTTGTTAACCTGCACGAGTCCTTACCTCTCTACTTTTTCCCTTTCCCTGCTGTCCATACGTGCTGGTGGACAGCGGGCTCGTCAACACCTGTCCTCACTCCTCCTAAGAAGGCCAGCATCATGGGTATCTCCTCCTTAATCCAACACAGAGTAGTGCACTGTTAAGTCCTTGGTTTGAGTAGAGGGCTATCTAGATGGGATTATTTGGAAAGTCCTGCATTACCAGTGCAGGATAAAATATGGGTTGGGATGTTTAAATTCCTAATATTACATCGACTTCCCCTGGGATCACTACCAGTTTGGAAAAAATTTTCAGGTCAGTTTAAAAGTCCTTTTTGGTCGATAAAAATCCCTCTTCCAGTCCTTTTACTTACACTTGATTTTGTCATTGCACCAGCATGAGGTAGCTTAAATGATAATCTAACTTGTATGCATGCAGTTACAAAACAGCTGCACATGTGGTTGATTTCATTTTCGAACTCAGAATGGTGGGGGAATGACACCAACGGACAGCCTGTCAAGAGGGATAGAGTTCAGTTTGTTTGGAGTCCTGAAGGAAGTCTGAGCCTCAGGTCACAGTAGTTGGTGGAGAAGACAAACAAACACCTTCCCCCTTTAGATACAAATGGGGACAAATGGGTTTTTTGCAGCAACATCTCTGACACTAAAAACAAGTTTTATTATAAGTAAGCGTATCAGCCACAAGCGATTTTAGTGGCAGTTCAGGGTTGCCAGGAACTTTAACGAGACCCATATTTGTGTGTGCTGTGCAGCCTGAAAGCCTCTAGTGACTTGTAGTGAAGATCCCTGCTAATAGATTCTCTCTTTCACCATGTCAGAATCATCCATTATTTCCCATTGGCTTTGAAGCATTTGATTAGAAAATCTTGCACATGTGCGTTTAAATTTCCTATAATGTCACAATGTCTGAAGTGAAATCGATATGTTGGAGAGTGTGCATTTATTGGAGGGTAAAAAAAGATTGGTCCTGTTCTGATGTTGCTAGATGCTCAAATCTAAGTGTTTTTTTCCCCCTAAATTCCTTGTGGCACTTCAGAAGTGGATATGAAGACAGGTGAGATAATAATAATAATAATAATAAATCACTCTTATATAGCGCTTTTCTAACACTCACAAGTCACTTTACAATAAACGGGGTGAAACAAGACAACAGATAAACATAGCACAAACATGCAGGGGTGGATGGGAAGGGGAGGCTGTGAGAGGGAGAAGCAGCAGCCACACACGACACCAGCAGTACTGTCCAACTTAAAAAGATACAAAAGGGCAAGAAAAGCAAAAACCTATAGCACTATAGACATTGATTTGCTGTAGGGGTTTACTCCGGTAGCCTATTCCCCACCCGAGGTATCCGCTAGGCAGTGGCACTATTTAACCCATAGCTGGGGGCTGGTTCGTGGGCATCAGGGAATATCCACACACCGGTGGGCCTGCGTACCACACGTCTAGGGGCCAGACCTCCTCCGAGTCCCTCGTAGTTCAGCCAGGGTCAAGGTGTACCCAGTCACCATGTGTCGCCACGAGGAGGCACTACATAGGGCTTGCTGTTGGAGAGGCTATGTACTGGCAGGAAGAGACTTACGCGCTCGGCTCTCCTGTTCGCATTTCTGCTAGCCAGCGGTGAAGGTTGAGAGTGAGACGTGACAGGCACAGAAAACTACACCAACACACTAGACGCTTCACAACAACCCCACTTCTTACACAAGAATGTCAGAGACAGATGAAGATAAAAAAAAGTGATCAAGAAAAGAATGCTAAAACTAGTACTTATCAACACACATTATCTGTCTCCTAGTTTTCCTCTGAACCTTAACTATGCTGCTCTTATCTATATGAAGCTTTATCACACAACAGTTCGTTTCTCATCTATTCTTGCTTTTTTCCCTTAGTCTCACTTTCTCCCTTCCCCGTCTTTCTGTCCTTCTCTCACTGCCTGTTTCTCTGCCCGTCTGTCCATCCATCTATTTGTCTGTCCATCCATCTGCCTCCCTTCTCTCACCCTCCTCTGTCGTTGGTTGGACTCTGACTTTCTGTCTGCTTCCCCTCCGCTGTCTAGTGTCTCACTCTGAGACTAAACAGCACAGTCCCCTACTGGACTCACTTACAGGTATGCAACCTTATAGCTATGAAAATGTTGAGTGTTGTTATAGGTAAGTGTGTGTAGGTATATATGTGTATATATGTGTGTGCAGGTATTTCTATACTTGTGAGAACTGACCCTGACAAGTCCATCTTTCTTATGCAGGACAAACCTGGTTTGTGAAGGCATTTTGGCCTGTCCGCACTACTTCAAAGAGCTATTTTAGGGTCGGTACTTGGGTATTTGGCTGAGGATAGAATAAGGATTAAGTTAAGCATAGGGTAAGGGTTAGTTCTTACAGTTAAGCCCAGAGGCTATGAAATTAATGTAGTCAATGAGGGGCCCTCACAACTATAAAAGCACCTACACACACGCACACAGTACTTGATGATAACCTGAAACTCTAAGTGGCGTTCTCATTAAGTAAGACTAATACGATCACTGTCTGCTAAAAATAGCTTTTCACATGTCAGCACACTGGTCTAAACACTTGACTTTGGGCATCTCAGTGAAGAGATACGAGAGCAAATGCTGACCCGCTTCACGTTCACATTTGTGTGAGGTCCTTTGACAAGCTGCTGTGAGATCAGCCTGCCAGAGACTTCTACTCTCTCTCTCTCTCTCTCTCTCTCCCTCTCTCTCTCATAAGAGAAAGGGAGAGAGAGTGATGGGTTCGAGGAGGAGTCCGAAATCGCTCTCATATTTAGGAAAACCTCGAACGCACCCAAGATCCCCCCCCCCTCTGTAAAGGCTGCATATTTAGAGCAATGTGAGAAAACAGGTAAAGTCTCAATGCAGAGGTGCATAGGGCCACACTCCTTCAGCTGTGCCCTGACAAGGGGCCCTGCTGTGGCCGACTGTTTGTTTTCACACACACCCCAACCTGCGTTGCTCTTTGATCCGGAGTGGTCATAACTGCCATCTCAGAGGTGGCGGTAGAGAGGGCCATATTCAGTAAGACGAACAAAGGAGTCTTTCATATCCATGATAGATGTACATGGTGTTTTTCCACTTACCTTCCTTTTTTTTTTTTTTTGCAATTGTTCGTATTCATTTTCATCTGCTCTTTCTATTACCACGTTGATCACTTTTTACTTCATAAAGGGAAAAAAGTGTTTCCAAAAAAAGATCTGTTTGCCAGTTGCAGGCAAGGCCTTGAGGGAGATGTTTAGGATCTTGCGAGGGCCTCCCAGTCCTTCCTGTTTCTGTGCTCTCTACAAATAGTTTCCAAGGTTACCCGGTTGCCAGATGTGTGTTGTTGGTGTCTGTTACCGCCAGTCTAACACACACACACACACACACACACACACACACACACACACACACATCCCAAATTCTCTGGACTGCCCTGTCAGTCAGGGCTGGAGTGCGCGCACACACGCACACACATACACACACACACAGTGTATATTCATACAATATTTTCTTTGCTCATTTTGTGAGCAAGTAGCAAACTGAACGGTCAATAATGAAACAAGACCAGGAGAGCTTGACAGGGAAAATGTAAATATGAATATCTTTGATAAAGTACTTTGGACTTGGACAGATACTTTAGGATATTTAGAAGGAAAAAAAAAAGAAAAATTTCCCATTCATCTTAATTGTCTGTACTTCCCTTTGTTTTCCTATTTCCTCCTTACCCTCTCCTCTCAGTCCTCTTTACCTCACATTCATTACGTTTTACGTGCCAGAACTGAGACATCTGGGTGACTTGCACCAAGTGAGAAGCTAATGGATCCACTGTGTTGTTAAAGGAAACAGTGGGTAAAAGGAATATTCTTTTTTTCCTCCATCCTGGGTCTTATTTTCATAATTTTTTCCACTGTGCATATTGGTTATGATATAATTTTACTTACCACATTCATTTTGGAGATTTTGGCCCCAGTACCACCATTGGACACAGCTTTACAATGGCATCCGCACACAAGCCTTAAACCTGTTCTTTCAACAGCAAAAAGTAATGTCCTAATTAGACCGTGCACATGATTTCCCATGATCTTTGACTTCTCATTTGCATTGCCCTGGTAGTTTATCAGCGGTTACCCATTGTAAGTAAGATGATCATTCCTGCAAGTTGAACCAGGAAGTCGCTCAGCAGTGCAAACAACTCTTGATAATACTGTATATTTGGAGTAATAACTTTTGATTTGCACCTCTATTTTCATTTCTTTTTTTTTTTTTTATTTCTGATTTTTCCCTTTTTTCTCCCAATTTAGTGGCCAATTGATCCCTATTTTAATTCAAACACCCACCCTCGTATTGCATGCGTTCGCCAACTGCATCTCTCTGGCCGGCAGTCTCGAAGGAAAGCGCCTCCCCACTTTTGTGACAAGGCGAATCCAAGCCGAACCACTGTTTTTCCGACACACACAGAGACGCATTCACATGACGAACACAAGCCGACTCCGCCCCCCTCCCGAAGACAGCGTTGCCAATGCTTGCTGCTTCATCGAGTCCGGCCATAGTCGGATCTGACGAGACCGGGGCGCGAACCCCAGTCCCCAGTGGGCAACTGCATCGACACCAAGCCGATGCTTAGACCGCTACGCCACCGCGGACGTTCTATTTTCATTTCTAATCGGGTTGAATTGGACTTGCTTAAACATGTCTGACGTTTGTGTTCAGTTGTCACATAAGGTGATGTAAAGCAGTGTGTAACAGTGGTCCTATATCTAAGATCTCTACAATGAAGCCGTTGAGTAAAATGATGACATAACCGATATGCATGATGGTAAAAACTATTAAATGAAGACCTGGATTGTAAAAAATTGCGGTTATCCTTTAAGGGAATCTTACCTGTGACATTTTCCATCTGGGATGGCAGCCAACAGCCAGGTCCTCTAGCTGCACCTTCATACTCAAAAAGACACGCGCAACACATTCACACACAAATATTCTTACACATTTTTGCATGTTCAAGCAGTTGTGCACAGAGGTTTGTAAAGATAGATATTTCTTTTGAGAGCGATGGACACACAAAGAGCTAGCAGAGGACAAAGATGCTCTAAAAACAGAGCTTCTTCAGAGAAACTGAGCCACCTTGAGTATAATTGATATTATTAACTCATTTACAGACTTTTGAAACTTAGAAGGTCACACTGTTGTCCCATTAAGGAATCTAATCATGGGCCTTGCCTTTGTGTGTGTATGTGCACAGACAGCAGCCACAGCAGCCAGGGTACCAACAATAAGGCAGACCGGCTGAGTGCCAAGCTGAGGGCTCTTCCCGGTTCTAATGAGCCCTATGAGGCCAGCAGCCAGAGGGAACTGGGTAAGGAAACAGCTACCCCCCCCCCCCCAACTTGTAATGTAATTACCATATCCTCCACTGACTTGATTTAACTGCAGAGTCTGAGTTATGCCAAGGTTGTGTTTTTGAAAGTGTGGGAGTAAGGCCAACATCATGATTGCACTTAGATCAAATATTAAATAGGTGGTGGCCATGTTTTCCTTGTGTGTGTGTGTGTGTGCATGCGTGTGCGTGCATGTGTATAGATGCGTCCTATGTTGACCCACTGGGGCCTCAGATGGAGAGGCCAAAGACTGCAGCCAAAAAGCGTGTGGAAGAAGATGACTTCGCTGATGAGGAGCTGGGAGATGACCTCTTGCCAGAGTAGCTCCTTTCATTGTCTTCCCGCTAAGGTTCTTGACTCCTCACTATAAAATTGAAGCTGGGGTTGCACATATCTGATTTTTAACTGTGAGTAACCCAGATCTAATAGTGTCTAGTCTTTTCACTTTTGAACAGCAACAACTTGCTGCACACTTGTAGTAGCCCCAATGGAAATGAGTTGAATCAGCACATTAAAAAATATACATTAAAAATAAGATGTAGAAGAAAAACTATTCGAAAATGATATACTTTCAAATCTACTCAGAAAGAACATCTTCTGCCACAACTTTTTAACTGTATTGTATCAAACTGTCATTTTCATTGAGGCTATGAGTGGGAGCCAGTTTACCATGGTACCCAAGTTCTGCTTGACTATCAGCCTCTAAATCAGAACAGAATACCTTTTAACTTTTTTCTCCATCTTTCTCTTTAAATTGGCTTATCAAATCTGAGTTAAAAATCAAAAATCTGATTGCCTCTCGCACACACATACGACTTTAACAGGGGGAATTTTTTTTTCATACATCAGATAATATTTAACATTAAGTAAAAAACTATAACTCTAATATTTGAGAGAGGTCACCTCCAGAAACACCAAAAATGTGCAGAAGTAATTTTATACCTTTTTTTTTTATTTAGTACTTAACACAGAGCTGTACACTCTTTGTTGTTATGTAAAGGTAAAGTGTTCTATTATTAAAAAAATAAGGGGTGCCCCGGTGGCTCACCTGGTAGAGCGCGTACCACATAAAGCTGAGTCCTTACCACAGCTGCCTGGGCTCGAATCCGGCCCGGGCCCTTTGCTGCATGTCATCCCTTCTCTCTCCCCTGCCTTTCCTGTCTCTCTCATGACTATCACTATCAAATAAAGGTGGAAAATGAAAAAAAAAAATCCTTGCCTGATCTTTTGGGGTGGAACGAGCCAGAGCACAAAACTGACTCCTATGGCACAAATCATGTATTCTATGAGCAAAGCGCCAACATTATACCACAGTTGTTTGTATGTAACTTGACTGAGCCAAATGTCACATCTGACCAGCTTTTGCGGGTCCGTCTGCATTTGACATCTTGTTCTGATTAGATGATATAAGAAAAAAAACAAAAACAAACTAGACTTGCTGGCAGGTATTAACAGGGTTCAAGTGCCATATGCGAGTCACACCTGTCAGCCCAGAGTCCACGCAAGTCGGGCCTGCAGGCCCACAGGCCTGATGCAAGCTGCTAGCAGCACAGAGGGGCTTAAAGAGGGGGATTAGAGGTGTTGACCGAGGTTAAGCAGCTGTAGTATGAGTGTCATATCGTTTGTATTGGTACAAGGATAGGGTGAAATACAGCAAAGTGTCACACAGGATATGTAGTTTCAGCAATAAGGCCAATAGATTCTGCAAATTGTCAGGTGTTTGAAGGTGAAGCCATCATTATAACCTTTTCTGTAATTGTTCTGTCTATCAAAAATATAAATGAGTGTCCAGAAACACGCTATATAAATGTAATGATTATTATTATTATTAGATGGCATATAAAGTATTGGAAATGTGTAGACACCTAAAATAAAATATTTAATGTAGCTAGGCAAGTTAACATTATATAAATTATAAAAGTAATTTGAGCTGTAATTTTTTGATGGAAAAAATGTTTGTTAAATAAGTAGTTCTAACCTGGACTTGCACAAGGCTGGCCAAGCATATGTAGCCTGAAGTCCAGTGACATCTATAGAAAACCTTATTCAAGATTTTAAAGCCCCTGCCATGTATTCAAAAATTATTGACCTATATGTACAAAAAAATTGAAAAATATATTGAGGCTCCATTAACATTATCAAAATGTTCTCTGAAGGTCTTTACATAATGTTCACAGACTAGATGTACACAGCAGACCGAAAACATGATCACAGGACATTGGACGCTGACATCATTTGTATTATAGACACATGGTTGCGGCACAATGCATCACATAATGCTGCAATGCCAGGATGGGGCATTTCATTATAAAGTCTGGTCGCAATCATACAGCAACATGGCAATTTTATCTAGTGTACAGAAAGAACGACATGATGGTGTTGGCTTCTATCACAAAATCCACATCATTTATAACATTTTAGATGTGCCATGACTTGGAGGCCCCATAATGTTTAATGTTCAGCCTATGAATCACAATTTCATAGTGTTGTGTAGACCGCCATCATACAAAATTGGTCTATTCAAAAAAGCTGACTACTGTGTTTACTATTTTAATCAACGTTCGGGAGGCAAAATAATAAAGGGTGATTTAACGACAACGCACGTGTTTCGAAATCAATAGAAAATTTCATGCAACAAGGTTACAGTCAAATTGTAACCACAACAACAACAGAAAATGGGACAGTAATTGATCATATTTACATAAGACATTGATCCTAAAATTGTAAATGTGCAAATAATGCCTACATACTACAGCTACCATGAGTGTATTTCTTTGGATTTCCTACACGATAACTTTGGCCTGCGACGTTCATCACAAAAGTAAGTTTTGCATATTTCACAATTTTGTAAAAAAGCGTCACTTAGTGGCCGATTTGGCATCATTGCACAGCGCTTCAGAGGGACATGGGGAAACTGATGTTCCGAATTTCGTGTTAATAAACTGATCGTTGCTAAGAAATAAATAAAAAAGGCTGATCCGAGATATGCAACACTTCCTGTTTTGACTGCAGCCTAGAGGAAGTTGTTCCTTTACAACTTTCGCGTTTTTTGAATTATCAAAATTCTTTTAATAACTTTCGATCATGAAGGTCTCTATTCTAGGCGTAAAGTTTCGTGCAGATCGGACAAACAGCCTAGGAGGAGCTAGAAAAAGTACGTTTCGCATATTTCGCGAAACGCAATAACGCACCCATCTATATTTAAATAAATATAAATGGGCGTGGCCTGTATCTCGAGATCAGCTCGATTCGGGGTACACGTGCAGGTTTTTGAATGTGCGATGTACAACGTGGG
This sequence comes from Lampris incognitus, assembly GCF_029633865.1. NCBI lineage: Eukaryota > Metazoa > Chordata > Actinopteri > Lampriformes > Lampridae > Lampris > Lampris incognitus. The sequence goes on along the minus strand of NC_079221.1, from coordinate 27,491,481 downwards.
AGTTACCGGCCAAAACGCGCTTACCTCTATTAGAGCGCCACCTGCTGGCAGACATGTTTCATTCTGGTGTCGACGTGTGCGCCATTCTACACCTCTCCTGGAAATTTCTCTTACATAACATTTACAGTGTATGCTGCAGTACCACATTTACCGATGGAAAAATAGTAAAAAAAAATAAAAAAATAAAACAAAAATCTGAGTAATTACAGTAGGGTTCCCAGCACTAATGGTAGCGCTTCGCTAATGGTGGTGCTTCGCAATGCGTGGCCCCCAGCCCCCTCGGCTTGGACCCCTAATAAATAAAGAGCAGGTTTAGCTCAGGCCAACAATCCACCAACGGAGCCAAGTCTGTGGATTTTCCAGAGAAAACTTTTCCGTTCCTGTCAGACAGTCTTGTTTCTCAGAAGGCCCGCGTAAGGTTGTGTGGTGGTATTTATTCTCTTCATAGTTGAGGGAAGGTTTTGTTTTTTTGTGTGTATGTGGACAGGACCGTGTCCATCTCTGCGCCTGATTCCAACGTGGATGACAAAGTGGTGCGCAACACGTAGCAGCGCGCCAGTTGGATTTTACGCAGTTTCCAGAGACAAGCCGGAGACGCTTTTTTTCTCCCTGCGTAGCAACAGGTGTGAACCGTGAAGCGCGGTCGTACAACCAGATCGCTGGGCAAACATCATTACCGACGACGTTTCGCCGTTTCCTCAAGTGGCCGAGACATGACGGGTCGCATTTGCGTGCTCTTCCTGCATCTGATGCTCCTGAGCGACGCGGCCAGAGTCAAGAAGAAGGCGCCGCGGAGCCGGCCATGTCTGGATTTGCCGGAGGAGATCCTGGAGCAGATGTTCGGCCGGCTGTCGGTGGGAGTCCTGAACGCCTTCCACCACACTCTGCAGCTGGCGCCGCTGGAGAGACGGAACCTGACGTGTCCGTCCGCAGCGGCGCGTCCTCCCCCCGACGCGAAGTCTCGCATCCCCGTCAACTCTCTCAGCCTCTCCCCGTGGGCATACAGGTGAGAAACGTGGGGGAGAACTTTCTCCATTGCCACCAATACACCTGTAGCCGAGTCGCCGTCATTTCTCGTTACAGAAACATGTCGCAATAACCCCCAGACCAACACCATCTGGCTGAAGGTGTGATATCAGGTGTTATGGTTTCGGGCTGGAATGCAAACCTGCATACACACAAGCACTTCAGGGCACATGAAGTGTTTGTGTGTATCCTAGGGTCCAAGGATAGAGGTGTCATATGTCGTATACTGTTGTATATTGTACTGATTGTAAAGCCCTTTGGGACTACCTTGTGAATTTGGGTAAACTTGACTTGACATATGGTTCAATACCTCTCATACCTGCGCTTAAGTTAAGACAAAATGTCATGTTTCATGGAGAAACATGAGATATATGTGTATGCAGCTTTTCTTAATAACCCGACACTACACCAGCTGATTTCACTGTTTAACACACCTTCAGCCACAGAGAAGTGGAACGATCACTGAAATCAGCTGGTTCACTGTTCAGGAACATCTGCATACGCATGGCGGCTCTCCATGGCACATGAGTGACAATCACTGAAGAAGGGGAACAATTTAATGATGTTAAAACAGAAAATGTGTCTCACAGTATTGCTGTAACTGGAATGTGTCATGCATTATTAGGATCACCCATGACCCGGCCAGATATCCCCGTTACATCCCCGAAGCCTACTGCCTCTGTAAGGGCTGTCTGATGGGCCCACATGGCGAGGAGAGTGACCAGTACCGCAGTACCCCGATCTACACCCCCTCCGTCATCCTGAAGCGCACAGGATCCTGTGTCGGGGGTCGCCATTCTTACACCGAGACCTATGTCTCCATCCCGGTCGGATGCACCTGTGTGCCGCTGTTGGAGAAAGACAGGGACGGACAAAGGAGTAACCAGAGCACAGAAAGGGTGCAGCTGAAGACCAAGGAGCTGAGTTCTGCAGGCAAAAATGTATAAAACCCAAGGATGTTGATGCACTAATCTAGGCCTGAATTTAACAAACTGTCTCCTCCAGCGAATTGTATGATTTTATCCTGCTACCAGGAGTCTCAGATTTGTAGGAAATATAAGTGTTTACTCCAGATAACTAGAGAGACACATGATCAGTTCTCCAACTGTGGGTTTTGAATCAAAATGCGACAGGAGAAAAATACAGAAATACAGAAAACAACTGCTTATAGACACCAGGTTAATCAGTGAGATCAGGTGAGCCATTATGTCACTGATAAATCTGTTGGCACACCAGGTGTTTACATTAGGTTGACTTAATATTGATGTATTGTGCTCCCGATGATGGTTTTTGGTCAATACCGAAAGCTAGAGAACTGATCATGTCTCTCATTATTTGGAGTAACACTACTCATATTATCCTGGTACCCAGACTAATTTCTACCTGGATAACCCTGCTTTGTGGACAAAAACAGTTCACGACCTCCTCCACATACAGAGATGGGAAAGTATACTTTGGATTGACTGATGCCTGAACAACAGTGAACCGACAGACAAGTTAATCGCACAATTCAAGACCACGCTGTCCCGTAGACCTACAGTGAGGCTGTTTTCCAACAGACATGCCCATTTCTTTTAAGTCGAACGGAAGGTGAAAGATTTGGGAAGAAACTTGATCGATGCTGCCACCTACTGAAAATTTCACTTTTCAATGAGCGGGAAAAGTTTCCTTTTTCCAATTAATTTGAAACATTTTGAAACCAACAAACAAGCTTCCACACATTCACACCGTCAAAACAACATTTGTGGCCATCACTCCAATGAGACGTGCGTCTTTAATGAAAAACTGCCGGTGGCTTATTTCTGGATTTATTTGCAGTACATAATTACTACAATATGATTTAAAATATAACTAGTAGTAGCTGTTGTTGATTTATGGTATCCATATTATACCAAGGATCTTGCAGAAGATCTTCCCAGAGGACTTTGTAAACTTTTCACAGTCGGCAAGACACTGTTCAACACAACAGGGCATTTCAAACATTGAGAAACAAGGCAAAGCTCCAGCATCACCATACAAGATATATTGGGTGCTGCCATCCCATGTCACCTAAGACAGATATCGCCAACCAATGGGAAGATGTAGCATTGGTAGCCTGATGGGTAAAGAAATGCTTAGGTTGGAAAGTTTCTTTGTACAATGCGGCCTGATGAAGACAACTTGGTCTCCAAACATGTCACAGCAGTGCATATACAGCCTCACTTGCTCTACAGCCATTTATTTGCTTGTTGCTTAATCGAGCCAAAATACAAACCCCTGTTTTGAACACAAGCGGTTTCTCAGCCTGTGTGTTATTTTAAAGTTCCTTTGTTAAAATCCCAACATTTACTAGGACATTTTTTTCAAGATAGCAAATTAAAAATGCTCTCCATACTCCTTGTCAACCACCATTGAAGTGCCCTGAAGGACTTATTCCTCCTCTGCTCTGGGAGAGGTGTTTAGTAGCCAACAGTACAAGGTTGAATTGGGCTGCATGGTCGGATTAATATCTGTATGTACATAATCCCCCTGACCCGGACCATCACCATACATGAGTGTGCACTTAGTCCACCTTTCTTGGTCCTTAGTCCTCCAGACGACCTCACAGTCTGGTTGAAGGGCTCAGCAGGACAGGAGGAGCGAGGGATAGTTAACAAAGCATCGGAAGTCGTTGCCCAGGCTCTTGTTGTGCTGTGGGAGGAAGTTGCACATTTTCAGATCCAAGAGATCTTTGGCGTGCTTCTCCATGATGGCTCCTGCAGGACACAAGGGACAAAGCGGGGAGCCACTGTCATAATTAGCATAGCATCAGCAGAGCAGTACACCATAGCATTAGCATGGCACAGCAAAGTCAGCACAGCACTTACTTGGCTTTATTTCTCAAATTTAATAATTAGAATATACTTGTAAATTAGTTATGCTCACTTTTTACTCACTTTCTTTCTTACATATATACAAATACTTGAGAAAATGCAAGTAACAATGCTACATAACACTGTATAATGTAACGCTGATATTTGAATTTTCTTATAAACTATAGCCTAATGGCAAACCAGGAAGTTTTAGACTTAGACTGTTTTTATTGTCATTGCCCTATATACATATCTCATACATACAAGGTAATGAAATAGCGTTTCACATGGAATACAGTGCCACATAAAAACAAATAACACACCATATACAGTGCCACATAAAAACAAATAACACACAATACATATTAAAAACAAAAAGTGCATTAAAAACAAAAATTACTTCACAGACCTAGATATCACAAGCACACCTGACACAGACAGTGAGTGAGAAGGTCAAAAAGTCATTTTATGGAAGGCCTAAGTGTTCAGGTTGTTGAGGAACCTCACAGCCTGAGGTATGAAACTGTTGCATAGTCTGGTGGAGGGAGCATGGATGCTCCAGTACCTCCTGCCAGAGGGTAGGAGGGTGAAGTGGCTGTGGGACGGTTTTAACATTCAGATTGATTTCCAGTGGCATCCCCAATGGACACAATTTTGGCAGTGTTTCAGAGATTAGCGGATATATTATGGTTTCTAATGCAGTGTTATCTCTACAAAATGCAGAATTATACAATGTTGAAAATCCCGATTGTATTTCTTTAACAATGATCTTCAACCATTTCAGTTTTTTTCTGGGGAACAGTTGTTTTTTTCCAAGTCACCTCACTAAGAGTCCTCCTAGCTCACCCTAGATTGATTCACTACAATGTGTAACTATAGGTGCTGAGTCAGCCTTCTATCAGTGCTGGTTTGCTTTAAGTAAACCTGTTATAAAAAAAAACTGAACCATGCATAACCATTCAATTGGCTCTTACCTGTGCAGAGAAGCACCTTGCCCTTAGTCAGGTACTTGATAGTTTCAGCCACTTTGCCTAAACACTCTTCTGACAGGTACGGGGGGTCGGCGAGGACGATGTCGAAGCTCTGAGGCGCTACACCATCTGGCAGAACGAGGGGTTCCTTATAGTCGTAGTAGATGAACTCCTGGCCGTACCTGGCGAAGCGGCGGTCATACTCAAGCACCACGGTGGACACGTGGTCAGAACCCTCCACCGCCCCCTGCTTCAACTTCTGGTACACACTGGGCGCGCTCAAGCATGCTATCCTGTGATTGGACGGAATCAGTGATCTCAACACCAGTGCTTCCAATGATCTACTGTCAAGTGAATTTTGAAGAGGGCATTTTCTTTCAGCTTTTCTTATTTGTAAATTATTAAAAAAAAATCCTAAATATTCACGCCTGCTTGAGGTGAAAACATTGGTGTGTTGATGAGCAGATTGACAGAATTTTCAGGGAAACAGAATTTCAAATTTCTATTGGCAAGGGATTCTAGTCAACAAGTCTCAATTTTTCTCTTGAACGTTTTTGATAAAGTGGTCCTTCACATTGGGAGATTGTTTTATTTTTTAAAACCAACTAGCAAATGGGAAAGGTCTGATCTGCATTTTAATTTTTTCCAACATTTCAAAAGTTGCTTATAATTTGTCACTCTCTCTCCATCCCAGATGAGGTTTAGTTATCACTTGGTTGTGGCTCTTTGGAGCTTTCAAGTATATGTAACCTCATGCATCATACAACACCTGCCCACACTTACCTGCTCCTAACACACCCTTAACACATATTAACCTAATGATGCACCCAATCCATCCTCTGTGTGGTTAATGATTTTTGCTTTACTACACTTTACTGCATTACCATTTTCTAATATTGTAATGGTTTTAATGAGGAGTTACTGGGATTGTGCCAAGTCCCAAATGTTGGGTTGGAGGAACTGAACAGGCTTTGAGATAACCAAACAGTCTTTAGACAAGGCTTTTACAGGTTTTCAGAACCCTGTATGCAAGAAAAAGGAAAAACAAAAAAACCCCACTAAAAACAAAACACTAAACCTTCTATTGAGACTCAGTGAGCTTCTCACCTGCCTCCCTCCCCAGCTTCACGTATGACCTCCTCAGCTAACCGTGTTGCTGTGTCATCACTGTACCAGAATTGGCTCATCCGCTGGTAGAAACACACACACACACACACACACACACACACACACACACACACACACACACACACACACACACACACACACACACACACAAACACAAAGAAAGAAAAAGTCAAAAATAACCAGGGTGGGTGGGTGGGGTGTCAAACCCAGAATCCTCATGAGGTAACAATGCTAACCACTTGACCCCCCACCAAGTCACCCTGTTAATGGTCAGTTTTAGCTGAAATACCTGTTAGAGCAACTAAACCCTAGACCATTTTAATAGGTTTGCTGACATACATCTACAGGTTAAAAACCAAGTAAATTTTTAAACAGAGGTGCCCAAATTCTTTCCTATGGAGGACCGAAAATTAATCTGGATGGAGGGCTGTAGGTGTTGATATTATCTTAAATTAAATTACATCAAAATCTATATTAAAATAAAATGTGAAAATAATAAAAACACTACTTTTTAATCTGCTTAACATAATTTTATTAATTTGCAGAGATGACTGTCAAAAACATTTAAAAAAATCCATATTCTTCTTTTTGGGAGCATAAGCATTTGAAAGGAAAGACACTTTTCTGACAGAAAGTGCAATGCAACTCAAGGTGCTTTAGAACATTAGCTGATAACAGCTGTATTGTCCACCTTTGTAATCAAGAGTGGAATTTGGCTTCAGCTTGAAAAAATTGACAAAAATAGCAGGTCACTTGCCTTCCCCTTTCAGTCCTCGCTGCTGTATTTTGAAAAAACGAGGCAATGTTTCATTTTGTTGTGAAGACGGATATTATAGCCTTTTAAAACAGCCACTCTGTCTGCAAATGAGACAAACTACTGTCAAATTTATTTTTGTAAAAAAAAATAGCTGTCTTGCCATTTTTTTCTAAATGTCCTTTTATCGGTGTGGCACTGCCTCGATCGCCACATCTTGACTGGCTGACTCAAAGCCAGTGAGACAAGATACAGGCACAGCATTTAAGCATTCTTTAAAAATAATATTAAACTACCCTCTATACTTCATATGAACAATATCGTATAATTATCACTCCCTTCTCTTATTGTGTAAAATCTATACTGAAACAAAATATTAAAAATGAAAAATGGAGGGGAGAGAGAATACCATAATTATTCATAGATAAGACGTACACAAATTAACAGGGAAGCTTAATAGCACTGTCTTGATGCATGGTCGAATAATCCAGGTAAGGAAATCCCAGAAAGTTGAATGAGTTTATTGAGAGAAACGTTTCATCACTCATCTAAGTGATCTCTTCAGTCTAAACTGACTGCAGGTATCCCCACCCTTATAAACAATTCAGTGGCATAATGACCAAACCAACAATTGATTTCATATGCAAACTGCCGTGACCATTAACTAGAGTTTCAATGGCCAAGTGCAATATTCACAGAGGATTTGGGAATGTTTGCAATCATAGCATTGTAAGATGGCGACAGATCTTAACCCCCCCCCCGCCCCCGTTCAGGGGTGGTCGTTCTCTCTTCACATAGATGGCCTCTTTGACTCCCCGTTCACACCAGCGTTCCGCTTGAAAAGAGAGGCCACTGGCCTGTAGATGGGTGTAGACTGCGGAGACCTGGCCTAAAGCATTAGCTCTCCCGTTTTGTGCCATCCTCTTCCACTCTTGCAAGGATGAGGATTAAGATGCTGCAGCCTGCTGTGTTTTTAACCTTGAAATGGTTTTGTGGATGTCAGGAAACTCACTAAAGTGATCTAGGTTTTACTCTTCCAAAGTACAACGGGTCTGCTGCTAAAAAATATGACTAATAGATATTAGTGGGGGATTTCTGATTAGCAGTGGCTGGATATCAGCAACTAACAACTATCATCAACAAAGCCCACTGAGGCAAATTTATAATGGGCTACACAAATAAAATTTACTTGACTTAAGCCCCCACCTGTCCCAGTTGCCGGATAATAAGAGGTCTGAACTAAGGTACAAATTAAATATTGCACTTTTAATGAAACGGGGGGCAGCCCCATATTCATAATACGGCCCAGTCCTCCTCCACTTACCCAGTCCTCCTCCACAGCTCCGACAGCGAACCTGTCAGAGGAGGTGGCGTTGTGCTGCTGACAGTTCCTGGTCTCCTCGTAAAACTCCTGCAGAGCGGCCAGCGTTGCCGCAGACAGCACAGGAGCGTCGTCATCGCTGTCATTCATAACTGGTGAGGGGAAACGGTGGGTAAAACTCCTTGAATGTAGCAGTAATGTGAAAGAAAACAAAAGACAGTAAACAAAATTATTGCACGGCAGTATTCACTGAATGCATGTGACGGAAAACCTACTGACACTGGCAAATGAGCTTGCATGTCCCCCCAAGGTATGGTGGGGTGTCAGGGCCAATTGTTTGGTGTCGGATCGACATCCGCGGATTGATATACATAACCTACGGCAGCCGGTAAGTTACTTTGTATACGTCCGTTCCTGCAAATGCAAGGACCATCTACGATGCCCCCCCCCCCCCATCTACTGACAGTAACGCTTTCTATTAAAAAAAAGCAGTTTAAAAAAAGCTACATCTACCTTTACGTTTCTGTGGTCCACTTCTTCGCGACAACTGTCGGCATCAGCCGCACGTGGGATGACGTAGGCGGTGCAAAATGTACGGCTCCTGTGAAGGGCCAAGAGTGGTGAAAAAAAGTGATAACGACGCCCTCTAGTGGGTACGCTCTTGGTTAGGAGCCATTCTACTACTACTTTCGACCGCTCCCGTTAGGGGTCGCCACAGCTGACCATTTGTTTCCATTTCTACTGGTTACGATCCATACCAGCATAGTTATTGTAATGTTAAAACCTGTCTTTAGGGGACGGGTAAAGGAATGAACTACGAAATATCAACTAAAATATCAAAAATAACCAAGTGTCTATAATCTCCAAGGTTTAATAAATTGTGTTAGTGTTTGATAGTTGTCTAACAATCATCTACAATGTAACATTAATTTAATACTTTTATTCAATACCAGAGTAGAGAAAAGACATTACAGCAGACCACAAACAAAGAAAAAAGCAGAGGCCAGAACATTTTATACAATAAGTTTATGTACACTTTTACACTTCATTAACAAATCATTCAGCCATTCTAAACTAACCAGGATAGTGCTATGAACAGGGAGGTAAGTGAGTGTCTCCAACATAATGCTTCAGTAAGTGGCTCTGCTCCTTTTTTTGGTTTGTTATTGCTGTCCTTAAACTTAGGGTCTCTGCTTCAATCCAGTGTCTTGAAGTGTTGAGTGGATGTGATGTAGAAAAATATAGCTAAAATGTTTGCTAAATCTTCCATTCCTTTTTTGGCTTTACTTTAGAGGCGCCTTCCATTGTGTCCCATTGCTTAGCAGTCAGATTAAACCATACTTGGGGGTGGGGTGTCGCACAATCCAGAAAGCAAGAAGAAAAAAAAATCAAAACACAACAAAAAGTCCACATTTAGAAAATTCCCCCCTTTTCAAGAAGAATTCATAAAATGTTAATTTCTCCCGCCATCTATTATATAAAAACTTCAGTCATGTCTGATTATTTTTCAAACAGACTTTTCCCATTGTTCATGAAAACATATATACACCCTTTAATGAGCACAATCTGATTTGGTTTCTTTCATCAGCAACAAATGCCCTCCCGTGCTGATTCATCACCCCCCCCTGCCAGAAAAGCCAAGTGGGCCAATCTTTTGCCGTCATGGCAACTTTTTGTATGTGTGTGCATCCACCAAAAACTTGGTGCACTGCAGGCACAAAAGTCACCGTAAGTAAGACATGTTTCAGCTCGCCGCGTGTACAGAACGGGAGTTGACACACACTGAACAATCGAGAAAAACAAAGGCACTCCAGGAAGGGTTACAGCTGGGGTGAGGTGTTTGTATGTGTGCACATGTGTAGTGGTGGGGCTAAGGTAAAAAAGAGGGGCAATCTGAGGAGGAGGAGGGGCACTGAGGTGCTTTTGGGACAAAACTGCCCCTCCTCCTTCCAACTACATCTGCGCCCTTCCATAGGGAAAAGTAAACAGTAGCTGGATAAGAGAAGAGAGAAAACTCTGTGGCCAAATCATTAGCATGGTTGACGACTCACACCCCCTTCTTCTTGTCTCTAAATGAACCCCGACCCCTTTGCGTGTGCATTCTCTAGGAACCTCCAGAGAGGTGAGAGGTAATGAGAGAGGTTGACATTTACATGATCACCATCAGCTCATCCTCCCATCGCTGGCACTCTTGTCAGTCTGTCTGGTGGGGCAGGTTCCTATTAAGAGTCCATCTGCCCTGTAGATTTGCTGTAGGTCACTCAGCAAGTTAGACTGATGTCTGTCTGTGTGGATAGGCTAGTAGTTTGGGTGGGGGCGGGGCAAGGAGAAGGCTGGGGAGAAAAACACGTGTGGGTCATAAAGGGGGCCAAATAGAAGATCAATAAGGGGTCCCCCCTAGTGGTAGAGAGACAATGCTTTTCGAGACCACTACCGGCGCCTCGAGGCATTGCGTCATTTTTTCTACTCAGTTTTTTTGAGGCAGGTTAGGGGTTGCTTGTCAAAAAGAAAAAAACAAAAACAACGAGCGGAGGATGATGAGACAAGTTTCCAGTGGTTATTTGACACAGAGTAGGCCTCCCACATTGGCCACAAACTCCTCAAGGCTCTTGAGGAAGGCGACTTTCTGCTTGCGGTCCATGGTGGGAGGTGTGCTGCTGGCCGTCAGCTTGTTGAAGGCATCAGCTAGGCGTTGGTAGATGACTGCGTCCCTCTGTGTGGAGAGCAGGGTCTCCACCAGCTCTGAATACTCTGCCTGCAGGGGCAAGATGGTAGGAAGATAGATGAGAAATCTATTCAACATGAACATTTACCAATACAAAGGATAACACATGTTAATCCTTGAGCTATACTTTAGAGTGAGTATTTACAGTGAAGACCAATCCAGTTTACAACCCAGCACATTATTCTATGTCCCATGGCAATGTACTAACCTATACTAATAGGTTAGTTTGCCATAGTGGACATTAGGCCAAGTCGTCATGAATCTAGTTGCCCATCTCACAAATCAAACTAGTCAACTGCCAGCCATTAGTGAGCTGATTGTGTGAATGAAGGTATTTAAATGATGTAATCAAATGGGCACCTTCCCTCAGTGCTACCTGGTTAGGTCCATAACACCTCAAGAGTGTATTCCAGTGTCCTAGAACCCCCTCACCAAACCCACTTTCAACAGACTTATAAAATACCACTCCATACTACCACTACTAGCACCTCATGTCAGATAACAGTCTACCTATGATACAAAGTGATTTGCAGACTGAGAGGTACCAATACCATAGGACCTTCCTACACATGTACAATAATGAATATATAGCAGTCTGATGGATGAACAACTTAAATTAAGTCAAGAAAATTCAATTAATCATCTGCTACATTACTCCAATCTTGCAACGCTAATGTGTGCTCCTTTGACCTTTCGAACCCCATGTAGAAACTGGTTGCTTTTGGCACAAAGCATCATTAACCATGGGTAGAATGATGGTGTAATGAGTAGAAAGCCCACAGGCCACCTTTAAGCCCAAATGATGGCTATCCTCTGCCCTGAATTAGTGTTCTTGAACAAGACACAAAATCCAGGGTCGCTATTCTATCGTTTATTCCATATTTTGACCTCATTGTAGAGAGTATCGAACAAGTACTCATTTCTCATTTGACCAGGTCAGAGGACAAAACCAAACACATATCAGACCTGTCCTGCCCATCCCTGCAGTCGGGATACTGGTAAGGATCATGCACTACTCCTCTCAGCCACCAGGCAGATTACACCTTGGGTGTTTTAGTTCTTAACTAGGTGCAGGCAAACTAGTGTATACACGAGTGTTGTAGTAGCATTCACTTGATAATGGCTTTAGTGAGTAGATGGCTACTGTAGTATTGACTCTCACGGTGAAGGCACACTAGTGTGTACATGGGTTTTGAAGTTTGTACTTACTTGGTGCAGGCATACTAGTGTGTACAGGGCTTCTCCAGCTGCCACAGTCATCTCTGTGTTGTGTTTTTGCAGGACCAGCATGTCAAACACCAACTATAGACAAGTTTTGAAGTATAAAATGAGAGAAATGACAGCCAAAAATTATGAGGCAGCTAGTTTAAACCGGATGTTTTCATAAACCCTTTTTATTACTTTGTCACAAGTAATTTTGCTTTATTGTTGTACAGAATAGAGATATTAAACTGTAGGTTAATGAGGGTTATGGCCTACCTTGAGGAAGTGCCGTGTAGCCATGAAGAGGGGCGTGTCCTTGTCCTGGTTCTTGGCGCACTGCTCAGCCAGCGGGGACAAGGCCTCCAAACATAGCTGGCTGATCTCAGCGCTCATCCTGAACACAGAGGGTCAAGGACCATGGACAACAGAGCAGAAACTCTTCCCCTTTCTAAGCTTGGGAGCTGAGTGAGAACGAATTTGTTATGTTGGGGTGACAGAGGCTCACACACTACAACACATGCTGTCATGCAGGGACCCAAAAGAAACAAAAAAGTTCTATTTCGGTTCAGATCCGATATTAAAAGATTGTGATAAAAACCCTGTTACAAAGTTTTTTAGGAGGGAGGTTAGACCAATATGAGCATTGTCACTTGGAAATGTCAAATCATATTAGGATGAACTACCACATAAAATGTACACATTATACAGTGAAAAGGGAACAACCAATACATATGTATGTGTATGTGGCTGACGACTGTAGGTATGCAAACTTGGTATGCACACATGGTGAAAGGATACGAGGTCATTCCCAGTTCTAAGGAGAACATCAGGCTCTTGAAGAGGTCTTCAGGAAGCTGAGGGATCTTTTCCGGAAAGATCTCGCAGATGAAGGTGATGAGTTTGTAGTACTGGTTACAGAGAGATGGGAACTAAAACAGACACAGAAATTAGAATATCATTAAACTTGTGAAAGAAAATAAGAACAGATTTAGTGAAGCATTTCTTTTTGTCATGAAGACACAACTAATACTAATATTTCGTGTCGACAACTATAAGCTTGAATAATATTGTATTGTCCCTAATGCTTGAAGTTTACCAAGAGCTCTCTAAAAACATAGATGCAAAGACCTAGTTTTTAAGATTCAGTATTTTTCTAGTATCACTATAGCCTCATTACTACATAAGCAAAAAAGGCATCTTGTTTCTTCTTTGTTTATAAACACACCGGGGGGTAACTCCGTAGCCGAATGGTTACAGCTAATATCACATGGCAACATGGTCGCAACCGTTGTTGGTTCAATTCCAGCCGGTAACCTTTGTTGTAGTATATCATACCCCAGTGTTGGGTACCATTCACATTTGAACCAATACTGGTAACGGTACCCAACCGTACCTTTTTTTCTGTACTTTACTCTCTCTGTAATAACAAAATTGTAATTTCAGTTGTAAAAAATAAGTCCAAACCTCTCATTTTCAACACTGTTATCTATCCATCTATCTTGTTATTTATTTAGAACATTTTGTTGAAACACACCACACAAAATAAAATCCCTCCTCACCCAAACCTGTCCCTACAACCTCCAGCGTTTCAGGCTACATTACAAAAGGCTACCCTGAGCCTGTACATCCAGATTAGGTATGGACCAAGGTTCATGTGATGGGCCCGGAGAGCTGCTTTGTCCTCTGACAACAGAACGTGTGCCGTATATCGTTACCTTGAGCAGGTCCTGAGACATGAGGGGGAGGACGATGTTGACCCCATAGAGAACCACGTCTGCTGCAGATACGGTCCGACTGGAGGCTGGGGTGCCCTGCTCCTGCCCCCGGAACACCTCGTCTAAAGCACAACCCCACATACACAAACACACATGCACACACAAGCACAAATCTATTAATCTATTATTCTACTATCAGGCGGTGGTATGAAATAATTTTTTTGTTTTAACTGATAAAGCCTTCTCTCATCAACTCTCCAATATCACTAACATCCTTGGTATGCTGGACAGAGGTTTGTTTTTTTCTTCTTCACTATTCTATGTTCAATTTTTCTTGTTTACAACTTCAAAATGTACACAGAACTATCCCCATTAGAAATGCAACTAATGCAGCTTTCATAAGTGCCGAATGTTTTGAATGCTTTATTACCAAAGAAATATGATTGTTGCCAATTACTGACATCACCCAAAAAACATCCACAATGACCGCTGACCAAACCCTACCAGTGTCGCTGAAGTCAATGAACTCTTTGGACAGCAGGTTGGTGAGCAGTTCCATGATAAGCAGCAGGTCCTGGTACTGATCCTCTTCGGCTGTGGCGTCGCTGCGCTTCCTTCCCAGGTTGTTTTTGGAGTAAACCTGAAGCAGCGTCAGGCATGCCTCGTACAGTTTCATGGACTTAGTCTACAGGGGAGAAAGTTAAAAATAATAATATCAAACATCAATAACTAATACTTTTAATAATATATTCAACACACACAAGTTCAGTTCCGATATCGGGCGAGACTGAGCCCACGATAAATGGATATCTAATCAGTAAAACCACCACAATTTCAATCAACTTTTAGTTTAAACAAATCAAGTTTGTAAAAATGTTGTTTTCAGTTGATATAGAGATCGGTACACATATATTGCAAAGATGTTCAAAGTTAAGATATACTTTATTAATCCCTGTGGGGAAATTCATCCTCTGCATTTAATCCATCCTAGCCGTGTAGCTAGGAGATGTGGGCAGCTGCCGAGCAGCGCCTGGGGACCAACTCAAGTTCTTTTTTCCTATTGCTTTGATCAGGGGCACAGACAGGAGTATTAACCATAACCTACACGTCTTTGATGGGTGGAAACCAGAGCACCTGGGGAAACCCACACAGAAATGGAGAGAACATGAAAGGGGCTCTTGATTACCTTTTGTGTTTTAATCTAACCTTTGGAGTAGTCAGATGAGTTTTATTCTGTGGTCTAAGACTGTGTTTTGGTGCATGGGTGATAAAAACTGTTTTAAAAGCTAAAGCCAAGGCACTCATTGCCTTAAAAGTAATCTGTTGTAGCAGACTATATGGGCACAATTCACCGTAATCAGTTGATGTTCGGTGTTAGGTAGACATGGGCCCTTTAAGAAAGGGTTTCCGGGTTGACGGTGGAGCTAGGAGGATTGTTGGAACAGTGCCGTGTTGCTCACATTGTGATTTGGTATGGAAGAAGAAATGACACGCGCGTTCGTGTAGTCAATGAGAGAAATTGTCCCGTCTCTACTTTCCTGCAATTTCCACACTGTAAACATTTAAAATCACTTGATGTAAGCCAATATAATGTGGCTGAACAGTGTTAGTTTTATCTCTTACATCATATAGGTGTATATTGTTGCTCTTCTTTTTAAGTCTGCTTGCTGCTGCACAATTCTATTTCCCTACAGGGGATGGTAAAGTTATCGACTTACCTCTCCAAGGTAGCAGATCTGTTTATGGGCCACCTCCACAAACACTTCAATAATGAGGTTGATGGTCTCTGGTGTGTTGTGGTAAACCTGGTGCACCAGAAAAACATGCTTACATGGATATTTTGTCAGATTCCTTTTGCCATCTATTAGACATACAATAGCTAAACTGTTTAGAAATATTTTAATGGTTTTTGATTAATTCAAGAGAGGAAAAAAAGACAATACTATAGTCCTTTTAGATTTCTGAGGGACTTTGTGGTATATGATAATTGCTAAACACCACTACCAACACTTGTGCCATTCAGCGATTGTACTGATTCACTACCCTGTCAGCTATCTGGGGCTGAGGACATTGGGGAGGACAATTATCACTAATATTTAAAAGCACTCGTTTTTCATTGTTAGCCATTCATTCTTAATGCCACACCAACTTCAAATATATACATTGTATTTGCATGTAAATCTTCTGGCTTCACAGTACCAGTTTATTGGCAATGATCCAGTGCTTTTAATTTATGCCCCTACTCTGCCCTCACCTCCATGAGGCCGATACAGCTGGACAGAAAGTCCATGAGGAAGGAGAAGAGCGAGGCCACGTTGTCGATCTGTGTTGCCTCAGCAATGCCGCACAACGCTTCCAATGTGGCTACAATTTCCTGTTTGACGGCTTCCTCCTGGCTGATCTGGGCGAAGTTTTCCTGGTTGATCAGGTTGAGGAAGCGCTGTTGAAGAGGGTGCAGCACCTAGACAGAGAGATGGATGGACAGACAGACAGGTGGATTTGGAAAGTTTGGGGTCTGGAACGGACGACAGACGGGTTTTTTACGGACGTCTGATGTAAGGGCATGTTTTGACATTTGCAGGGTTGCTCTACATCTATTATAAAAATTTCAACAACTTCTGAGTTAGCAGGAGGTGGAGAAAGCAGGAGTGTGTGTATTTGAGACAATCTTCCTCTGTTATGTGTGATATCAGTGTGTGTACCCAAATGTTGGAGACAACATGTGTATGTATTAGTGTGTGTTTGTCTTTGTGTGTATGTGCGTCGAATGTGTGTAGATTTTTGTGTATGCATTTGTGTGTGGGCATGTATGTCTTGATGTCCGTACGCATTGGGTGCATTTAAGTGCATGTATTTCTGTTAGTGCATGAACACCACCCCTGTACTGGCAGACATGCTCACCTCAGCCCAATATTGCTGCTTGGTGTCCGAATCCATGTGTGCGAAGCCCCCCAGGACCAGGGCCTTCATCAGGCTCCGCTGGACGGAGCTGGACAGTAGGTGGAGGGGCGGGCTGCGGCTGGCAAACTGCTTGGCCAGATTCCACCAATTCTCACACTGCACCACAATGTTTGCCCTGAATACAGATAGAGGGAGAGAGGAGGACAGAGGTGTGGTTAGTTTTCTGTGCAGTGTTGTTCAAGGGGGTGGGTGTACAGTTAAGCTAGAGGTGGGAAAAACATGCTTTTTTTTTTTTATTCCACCAGAGGTAACAAGTGGGAATAGTGTTCGCACCAGGCTATACCCACTGAACTACCCAGGGAATTGAAACCACACATAATGGCTCTGTGAATTACACCTAGTGTGCTGGTAGCATTAGCTTCCTGTAGCTAGCGGAGTAATTGCCTCCAAGCACCACGAGGGAGAGCTGTTTCATACATGGGATGCTGTGCCTTCTGAATAGAAATATTTGTTAAAACTGAAGATGAAAAGTGGAAGGGTTGTTTTTTTTTAATCATTGTAGGTTTAAAAATAAAAACAATACTGTGAAACCTTTTGTATCTTTATAACACTGGTAGTTTATCAATTTGCTCAGATCATTTCTATTTAAATACAAAGAGGGGACTCCCCCCCCCCAGCAAAATCCTGCTTCAAATTCATAGAGTTACAAACCCCCAACACTCTGGAAACTGACTAGTACAATTCTAGTCTGACTGGTACAACCCTGGTCCTCTATTGTTGGTCACCGACCCGCTCCACTGGAGTGGCAACTGTTCCAACAGCAGGTTAGTAAACACATGGGGAATTAGGTGTGCATGCTTAGAAGTACTTTGGTGGTATGGCATACCCAAAAGTGGTCAATGTAAGGGATTGAACAGCAATCCATAGGCTAAGAAGGGTCCCCTCCCCAAACAACCAGATTTCATTTTCCTCACCTCTCCCTCTTCTCCACCAGTGTCACAAGAAGATCCACTGTGTCATTGGCCAGGTCTGTTTCTGAACTCCAAACAGACAGATTGCTGATCACCTTCTCCAAAAGGTATCCTACAATCCACTGAGCCCCCTCTGTATCAGCACCAAATGCAGTGCTCAGCGGAATGCTGATCTGAGGGATGAAAGACAGGGAAGATGCATAAGACAACTCGATCCACATAGAAGCCAGGTTACCATTAGTGCCAGCACTACATCTAAAGGTAAAACGACAGGACTCAATATATTGCTTGAATTGTCAAAATGCTTGTTTTTTTGTTAGCATACTTTGTTTTCTAGTAATACCTGATAGGTAACTAATATGACTAACAGATATCAGCAGGTGTCTGAAATCATCTAAATCTGATAGCTGCATTTGAAAACACAGGAGCCGGATTGGTTTTGTTTTAAAGTCCTTGAGGAGGGGCTGAGCTGTGTGTGTGGCAAAGTGTGCATATGTGCATGCTCATAACCAGGGTGAATACAACCCCCTGGTTAGGGTAAGGGCCATGTGCATACACTGATGAGCCAAAACATAATAACCAGTCACAGTTGAATAACGTTGATTATCTCCAAACAAGGGCACAAATCTAGGTAGATTTGGGTGCCCAAGGTTCAACGATGCACAAGGGCAATGAAGGCTATCCCGTCTGGTCCAAATCAACAGAAGGTCTATTGTGGCACAAGTCACAGAAAATTTTAATGATGGTTACGGTAGGAATGTGTCACAACACTGTGCATCACACCCTGCTGCGTATGGGGCTGCGTAGCCGCAGACCGGTCAGAGTGCCCATGATGACCCCTGTCCACCGTTGAAAGCGCCTACAATGTGCACGTGAGCATCAGAACTGAACGTTGGAACAGTGGAAGAAGACAGCCTGGTCCAATGAGTCCTGTTTTCTTTTAGATCATGTGGATGGCTGTGTACGTGTGCCATTAACCTGGGGTACCAGGTGCTGAGTGATGGCACCAGGATGAGACTGGGAAGACAAACCAGTGGAGGGAGCGTGATGCTCTGGGCAATTTTCTGCTGGGAAGCCCTGGGTCCGGCCATTCATGTGAACATCAATTTGACATGTGCCACCTACCTAAACATCGTTGCAGACCAGGTACACTCCTTCATGGCAATGGTATTCCCTGATGGCAGTGGCCTCTTTCAGCAGGAAAATGCACCTTGCCACACATTGTTCGGTTTGAGGAACATGAAGTGTTGCCCTGGCCTCCCAATTCTCCAGATCTCAATCCAATTGAGCATCTGTGGGATGTGCTGGACTGACAAGTCTGATCCATGGTGGCTCCACCCCGCAACCTACAGGACTTGAAGCATCTGCTGCTAATGTTTTGGTGCCTGACACCACAGGACACCTTCAGGGTTCTTGTAGAGTCCATGCTTCGGTGGGTCAGCACTGTTTTGACAGCACACAGAGGACCAACAGCATATTAGGCAGGTGGTCAAAATGTTTTGGCACATCAGTGTATGTACGTGTTTGTTTATCTGAGTGTGCTGACAGAGAGTGGGGACAGGTCATAGACCTGGGTTGGGGTGAGGATGGAGGGGCTGGAGCTGACTGACCCTGATTTGACACAAGCCTATGTTTGAACTGCCCTTATTTTTACCTCGGATTCAACAAGGGCAAACTTGCGTTCCCAAACCAGCGTTTCACCTTAGTTACAATGTTGAGCCAGCGGGCTGTCAGTTACAGCAGCTCTCATTTCTTTTTCCATTCCTTCAACATACTGTTTATGACCCCCTTGTTCTATTTCTATTTATGTCCTATTCTTCTCTTGGCTGCCTCTGATTGTTTGTCGCTGCAGATCCCCCACAGGGATCATTAAAGTTTCATTGGAATACATTTAGGACTCAGCCGCCTTTTATATGAAGACTCTTCAGAGAGATCCCTCTCATGCACTGCTTTTTCCCCTCTAAGATTATTTTGCAAGCATTATTTTATGATTATTGGAAAAAAGTAAAGAGTGCCAGGAAAGACAGCACAGAGAAAAACAGGAACAATGTATAACAAAGGTGCTGGGGCCACAATACTGTGGTTTGGTATGGGCCAAAACAGTCTTCCCAAGGCTGAGCTACCAGATCTCCACAGCACCCCTCCGCCACTTTTCAAATAGTTTGCAGTTAAGTATAGGAGGAAAAATACCCCCCTCCCTCCACAACCACCCTCACCTGTTCATAGAGTTTCTCGTCCACCAGCAGGTACGTCTTGGCCCAGCGTCTAAGGAACCAGACGATGTCCTTCCCCATCTGAGGGCTGAGCAACTCTGTCAGGCTGGCCCTGGTCGCCCGAGATTCCACCTCCGATGTCCGCAGCACTGCTGAAAGTAACCTGGGTGGAGGCAGAGCAGGATGGAGGTAGAGTGCAGCGGGGTCGATGAGAGCATGGACGAGATGGGCGGGAGGAATCGAGGAAGGGAGAGAAAGACCAAGAAGGGTGAGGGAGTAGATGAGAGGAAGCGAATGATTGAGGGGAGAAGAGAGTAGCAAAGAGCAGGAGAGGACAAAGGAGGAGAGATTGTTGGAGACGGAGGGGAGATAGCAGTTGTTGGGAAGGAGGAGAGAGCGAAGAAGCAAGACAGATGAGGGGACAGAGGAACACAAAAGGTGACAGAAATAGATGATGGGAATTGAGCAGGGGGAGAGCGAGCGACAGTGAGAGGGAGGGGGACAGAAGAGAGGATGACAGCAAAATGATAATGAGGTTTATCAAGGTTTAAATTACGATAGATGGCACAACACAACACAACCAAACGTCAACCTCTTTACATTGCCTTCACTCACCCACATGCAAATACAAGACAGAGTTCACGTGTGCGTGCAAACACACATACACACTACTGAGCTTACAAACACACATATACGCATGCATATGTGGCGAGTGGCATGTGGTCGAACCTGTCTCTCAAGTTGCCCTAATTGACTCGAGGGTGCCACCCACCACACCCTACTTGCCACAATATAATAAAAACTTAAATATAAAAAAATTAAATATGCATAAAAGAGATCAAATCAGACCCCAAACTCTAACCTCTGGCCTCACCACTACATGAGCAATGTGAAACACTTCCCCAAACCATCCCTTTTCATTATTAAGATACAATGCAATGACAAACTCTGGAGGAATTTTAGCATCTTGCCATCCTCAAGAAGATAAATCATCTGTCACATAGATCCACACACACACACACACACACACACACACACACACACACACACACACACACACACACACACACACACACGAAAGGCCAGAGAGACAAGAGAGCTTAAAGCAGCTCAGAGGTGTGCTACGTCAGGGATTGGTCCAGGACAGTGCATGGTTTCACATTGTTTGCAGAAAACAAAACCCCACTGACATTTGCTTGGGCTGGGGTCAAACGCCTGCTATTAGGAAACCTGATGCCCGAGGCCCCTTGTCTCTGTCACCGCTGTCAATCCCCCCTTCCCTGTACCTCCAAACCCATAATGAACAATCTAGAGCATGCAGAGGTACACAATGTCCTTCAGTGGACACAATGTAACTTGGCTGCTGTGAATCTATTGTCGCACTATGATTCACACACACACACACACACACACACACACACACACACACACACACACACACACACACACACACACACACACACACACACACACACACAACTTTGCCCTTAATAGACAAGAATCCGTTGGCGTTCTACATGACACTACCCCTGAACTAAATCATGTAAATAATATGCAACAGGATTGCAAGGTTAATGGCATTATAATTAAACCAGAATGGTGAAACAACTACTAATATAAAAACATGCTGGCATACTTTTCTGTGATTGTTGACTGACAGAAGACCTTTACAATGCGAACTGTTCTGGTGTGGTGAATGCCAACCATGTGAGACTTGAAAACAAACATTATAATTCTATGGAAACCCTAATCAACCAAGAATTCATTTTCCATTCCAGGACAAACAAAGACTGCCATCCTGAACCATAACTTACATGTAAATTGAGACAACAGTCAAACCTACATACCGGTCTCCACCACCTACAGGTTGGATTGCTTACTAGGATACTCTTAAAGGCACTAGCCAGATCTTTAATTATCGTTTTCAATGAAAAAGCTAACAAACAAAAAACACAAAGAAGACGTTTCATGTTAATGACTGAGTAATGAGATTTTGTTTTTAGCAATAAGAAACAGCAGAGCGGTATAGAGATCAGGGAGACCAGTTCTTAAAGTCAAGTCCTTGGTTCAATCCCCTGTGACAGTGAGCATATGGTCTGCCCCAGGGTCTTTGAGCAAGATACTAATTCCTCACCAGATCCAGGGGGTGCCGTTTTATCACTCAACCTGTGCTCTGATCTTTCTGTGGAGTTGGGAAAGCAAATATCCCCCCCCCCAACTCTGGAGTCAACTGATCCTCAATATTGAAGATTAAAACTTGTAGGAGAAGGGAACCGTGCATCAAATGGATTTTTTCGGTTAAGTTGCACACAACAGGTTGTTGACCAATAGCAGGAGCTGCAACCAGTGCTTCCCTGCAAGCATCTGCTAAGCACTGCTTGCTAAGACGGCGGTGCCTGGTGGACTAGGGGACTCATTCCTTGAGATCCATCCCTATCCATGGCACTCATATTCCAGCCACCATCTTATCCAGCACCTGGCCTGCTCCTAATTAAATAACATGCTGGGGAGATGCAGGGACGCCTGGAGATTTGCTGCCTGGCGCCGAAACTGGCAGGAAGTTGAATGGGTGCTGTGTGGCGTGAATGGTGTTTACATACAAACTGTGTGTGTGTGTGTGTGTGTGTGTGTAAATATATCATAAATGTGTGTGGAAGTATGCATGAAGATAAATGTATGAGTGTTTACATACAAGTGTTTAACTAAGCATGTGTGTTTATATGTACAAGCGTAATTGTGTCTCCAAATATAAAATATGAACATGAATATGAAATATGAAACATGTTGCGCATGCACACGAGTTTATGACACCTCAGAACAATAGCTTCACCTCTATACCCATGAGTCACATGCCATACCATGCCAAACCCACAGGAACAGTTTTATTGTCACCATGTTTTACTAGTCACACTTTCAGACAGTGGTCAGAGTGTGAAAGTGAAGACGCTCAGACGCCAACAGCTTTATTAGGACAGTTATGAGGATGCTTGGAGCTGAGCTAGCCACTGAAGGTGAAGAGGCGTATCCCTGGCAGGTCACACTCACGCTCTGTTTTATTGTTGGTCTGGTCAGCAAGTCAGAAATATTGTCACAATGCCCGCTGGGCAAAGGAAACAAAGCAGTGGCATCTCTTCTATGGCTGTGCGGCCTGTGGTGTCCTTGACTCAATGACAACAGCAATCTTGGTTTCATAATGTCAGTAAGCTGTGTGCAGTAGAAATGTGACAAAATTGAGGCTCTGTGCTTTCTTTTCTTTTTACACTTTGGTAATTGACACATCTCCTAACCATCTTTAGAAAAGCTTTCTTACTTTGTTGTAACCTAGTTGAACTACAGATAACCTGGTTCATTTTTCTTTTAAAAAATATATAAAATTTGGCCAAGCGACAGCTTGCTGAGCACACAATATTTCCAAAAACACCCCACTTACCATTGATTAATTTTCACAAGTTAAACATCTCTTAAGCCTTCATGGACAAACAAAAGCCTTCTAACTGTTGGCTACTGAGCAGGGACATGGGGGCAACTTGAGGTTAAGGTCCAAGATGTGGTGCCCTGGTGTATTGCTCCAAACTATTTGCTTGTCTCGTCTCTGATGACAAAACTCATGTCACCTTTTCACTTATATCTCTGATTATTAGGCGCCCCTTTGAGCCCTGTTCGGTCCCTTTTGTGTTTTATGTGATCTCGTTAAGATCTACTTGTATGTGCAAACCTAAAAAGTGGTGAGAAAGCCAAGTTGTGCAGCCACAACTTCTTCTGATTGACCTGTGTCTTGTTTTTTTTTTTTTTAATTATCCCCCCCCCTTTTCTCCCCAATTGTACCTGGCCAATCACCCCGCCATCCGAGCCATCCCAGTCGCTGCTCTACCCCTTCTGCTGATCCGGGGAGGGCTGCAGACTACCACATGACTCCTCCGATACATGTGGAGTTGCCAGCCGCTTCTTTTCACCTGACAGTGAAGTTTCACCAGGGGGGATGTAGCGTGTGGGAGGATCACGCTATTCCCTCCAGTTCCCCCTTCCCCCCAAACAAGCACCCCGACCGACCAGAGGAGGCAATAGTGCAGCAACCAGGACACATACCCACATCCGGCCTCCCACCCGCAGTCATGGCCAATTGTGTCTGTAAGGATGCCTGACCAAGCCAGAGGTAACACGGGGATTTGAACTGGCGATCCCCGTGTTGGTAGGCAACAGAATAGACCACTACGCTACCTGGATGCCCCGACTTGTGTCTTGTTTTTTAAGCTTTTTTTGTCACGTTTGATTGTTGCTTCTTATGCTGATAATCTTGTAAAGCGACCTTGAGCTAAGGAAAGGCGGTATATAACTAAAAACTATTATAATCATTATATATTATTAACCAATCCCAAAGACTCTAACAAGACAGAAATGTATCAAGAACTGATTAACTGAATACACCAACTTACTATTGAGTGACACAACTCAGTGATAGCTTTAAAATGTACCTCAAAATGCATCCAGAAAAAAAAAATTCTAGACAGTCAGCCCAAACTATAAACGAGCATGTAACAGCATTCAATCCTGCCATCGCCTCTCACCTGATGACAGAGTCAGTGCGGTTGCAGCCAGGTATGGAGGAGGCCTTTTCTCCCGGTGAGCCCAAGATCTGCAGCGTGGTGTTGATGTCCACCTCGGTCGAATGTTTGATAGAGAACTCCATCACCTCTGATGGGATCAGGGGGGTCTCGCCTTGTGGGTCGTCCGCTAACAGATAGCCTTTGGGTCGCAGAGCAAAAACAACCCCAAAAGTTAGCAATTGGTCGCCCAGACAGAAACAGTACAGACATTTGAGATTGCTTCCTTGCCGTCGTATTTTCTATTGCTATGATATTATTGGTTGGTTTATATTGCTCCTTAATCCCAGCATAATCAATGAAATCTCATATTTTTTTTTCAAATTTATTTTTCCCCTCTTTTTTCCTCAATTGTACTTGGCCAATTACCCCACTCTTCCAAGCTGTCTTGGTCGCTGCTCCATCCTCTCTGCCAATCCGGGAAGGGCTGCAGACTACCACATGCCTCCTCCGATACATGTGGAGTCGCCAGCCGCTTCTTTTCACCTGAAAATGAGGAGTTTTGCCAGGGGGACATAGCGCATTGGAGGATCACGCTATTCCCTCCAGTTCCCCCTCCCCCCAGAACAGGCGCCCTGACCTACCAGAGGCACCGCTAGTGCAGTGACTGCAGTGACCAGGACACAGACACACATCCGGCTTCCCACCCGCAGACACGGCCAACTGTGTCTGCAGGGACGCCCGATCAAGCCGGAGGTAACACGGGGATTCGAACCGACGATCCCTGTGTTGGAAATATCATATTTTTTAAACCTTTTCTCACTGACATTTCTTTTTCCTTTTTACTTAAAATGTTTCGGTTACCTTTTTCTAGTGTTATGTGACATCGATTGGGCAAAAGCCCAAATGTTTTAGTACTTTAAATTTACTATGAGATTTAGTAGTTGGATGTTAAAATCAAGCACTCAGTCCGTCTTTAAGTTGTAGTATGTTATGTATCACATTCTCCTGTTTCATCTCCCATGTGCTACTATCACTTATTAAACTGCTTCAGTAATGGGCAAATTAAAATGTCCCCTCAAAAAAAAATCTACTCCATTTCTTTTCTGCCATGGTAGAGAGGCCTCTAAAACGGCAATTAGACTAAGTGACAGAATAAAAACCTTCAGCAATCAGAGCAAAGTGGTCCACACAGCCAACTTAAGGGTGAGTTAATGAGAAGAACTGCCTTTGAGAGCAGTAATGTTTTATAGAGCGCAGTACCGACTCCAATCTAGAGGATTGGGTGGAGTTCATTTCTTCTGTCTTGTTCAAAAATTCACTGGTGTGGAACACTTTACACTGGAAGTCGTTTAGCTTACACTCTACTTCATAAAGGCCTTATCCAAGTTCATAAAACAGACACTTTCAGCTAACCAATCCCACTAGTCAAAGGCACATTCCCTTTTATTGGTTGCATTGCCAATGTCTGCGGTAACAGGGAAACTAATTAAGCCGTCTTCGTTTTAGTTTTCTTCTGCCTATTTTGTTATTATTGACACGACTTTGAAGCAAACTGTTCAGACTTAATGCTGCATCCTCGCCACATTCATGACCATAGTAAAAACACCCTCTCTGATACAACTGATACAATATCAACCCCAGCATTAACCTATCAAACTACTTCAAATAAACTTTAATACTGTCATTTATGAAATGTGATAAAACTGTGATTAAACTTTGGGCACTTGGCAGAAGGCTGTGCCAACAAAAATACTGATAAAACACCAAATACGCTTTATACATTATACAGGACGAGCCACTGCAAAAAAAAAAAAAAAAAAAAAAAAAAAAACTGAAGCGTCCCATCATTTTATTCCAAATCCATCTAAACATCAACAAGACTATCTTAGGATTCATTACACTAGTGGCCCATCCATGCCTAAATCAAATTCCAGGCATTCAACACTACGCACTTACAGACCAGCATTCAAGCCTAAATATAGGACAGGTTGATGGTCTATGACCCCACGCAGTAAATTTGACGTTTCATTTGTGCTAATAGAGGTATTCTGAGGTGATCCGATTATGTTTATGGAGAATAGCAAAAATAAGTGGACAGATGTCCAAGTAAATATTTCATTTATATCAGATTTTGTGTAGTCACATCTGGAGATCATAAACAGAATCAGCTTTATTGGCCAAGTGTGCCTATGCACACAAGGAATTTGACTGCAGTGCACAGCAGCTCCTAGCACTTGCTGACTCACAAAAAAAAAAGAAAAGAAAAGAAAAAAGATGCACTGATTGCAATTTTCTTGACCGATTATGATTTCTGATTTTTTAAAAGTCTGACCTGCCGAGGGTCCGTGGTGGTGTAGCGGTCTAAGCATCGGCTTTGTGACGATGCAGTTGCCCACTGGGGACCCGGGTTCGCGAATCGGTCTCGTCAGATCGGATTCAATGAAGCAGCAATAATTGGCAACGCTGTCTTCGGGAGGGGGGCAGAGTCGGCATGTGTTCATCACATGAATGCGTCTCTGTGTGTGTTGGAAAAGCAGTGGTTCGGCCTGGATTCGCCTTGTCACAGAAGTGGCAAGGCGTCTCCTTCAAGACTGACGGCCGGAGAGATGCAGTTGGCGAATGCATACAGTACGAGGGTGGGTGTTTAAACTAGAATAGGGATCGATTGGCCACTAAATTGGGAGAAAGGAGGTGGGGGGAGTCTGACCTGCTGATTCCGATTCTTTTTCTTTTTCTAATAACTATAATTATAACAGCATACACAAACATTTTTGTAACTTTTCTTTAATGGAAATTTCAATCGTACATTCATAATAAAACACTGACTATTAAATAACTTTTACATTTTCTCTAAAACTGCACCAGGATACAGGACCTTCTCTTACTCACTCAAACAAATCTCAAAATAAAAAAGTGCTCAAGGTTACTGGACAGAACTTTTTTGTACAAATAAAATCCAGGGCTGCATTCGATTGTTGCCATTGTAATCGAAACGGTGTCCACGGAATTGTGAAATAAAGAATGGACTCTCCTGCCAGGGTTAGTAATACGGGTTTATTCAACACTCCTTATATGCTCCGGGTTAGCAGCCCTCAGCCTGGGACCCATGTTACCACCCCCCCCCTTTCATGAAAAAGTTGGGCTGTGGAACCACAGTAAATGTTTATCTCCTTAATAGAAAAAGTAAGCTGAACACATCGCCCTGGGCTGTGAAGAAGATCAACATTAAATTTGCTGCCAAGCAGTTGAGGGTTTACCTTTACCAAGAATGACTCAATGAGGAGGCAAAGATCCTGGAGAAAATGAAGCACCCAAACATTGTTCGTTTCCATGCCTTCACAAAAGCATCAGATGGCTCTAAATGTCTTGCCATGGAGTATGGAGGAGAGCAGTCCCCCAATGACTTGATTGAGAAGAGGAGAGAAAATGGCCTCAAGGCCTTTCCCCCTGCCATCATAGAGAATGTGGCATTGCACATGGCCTGAGGCCTGCAGTACCTTCACAATGAGAAGAAGCTGCTACATGGTGGCATGAAATCATGTAATGTGGTCATCAAGGGCAACATGGAGACTGTCAAGATTTGTGATGTAGGAGTTTCTCTCCAACTGGATGAGAATATGAGAGTGGAAAATCCCATGGCAGAGTACATCGGCACAGAGCCATGGAAGCCAAAGGAGGCTGTTGAGGAGGGAGGGGAGATCACAGACAAAGCTGACATCTTTGCTTATGGTCTGACTATGGAAGATGATGACCTTGGCCATGCCTCACCTGGAGATGTTATAGAATGAGTTTGATGAGGATGACGAGGAGGAAGATGACTCCATAGAGGAGAGTTTTGATGAGGACACCTACTATGACAGGCTGGGGACATGGCCAATGCTGGACACCGAAGGTCTGGGCTCAGGATATCAGACGATAGTGGAGCTTTTCTATTTGTGTACCGAGGAGAGCCATGCGAGTTACGCCCCAGTAGAGTCCACACAGTGAGGTCATTGTTACTAACTGATCAAGACAAGGTTCTGCAGCAAGTTTGTTCAACTGATTTTTTTCTCTCCACAGATTGACCAGCAGAAATAGGCAGCCCAAGTTGACCTTAGTTTCCATCCTTATTTTGTTCTTATAGTTCTAAACACATACTTTAAACAAGTAAAGATGGTATTTTAAGTGTTCTCATAAGGGCATAAGAGCCGCAGACTAAACACGAAGCTAAACTCCACTCAAAATGAAGAAGAGTTGTCGTAGCAGTGAAGCCCTGTAGTGAAGCAACATTTACTTGTAACTCCTTCACATTGAAACCGAGTAAAAATTGGAGGAAAACAAAATACAAAAAAGGAAATTACACAAAGTCCTGCATCAGAGAAAGACAAGATCGAGAGAGGAGGCATAGACTATATAGGAAAGAAGGTGTTGGACCTGGAAATATCTGGCAAAAGCAGAAGAGGAAGACCAAGGAAAAGATGGAAAGACCAGATAGAGGAGGACATGAGGAGGGTTCGACTGCAGGAGAGGGATTTGTCAGACAGAAAGCTATGGAGGGCAAATATCCACTGTGGCAACCCCTGAGAAACAGTGAACACACTAAGTCCTGCACTGTTTTCCACAAACCTAGAATTGTACTGGAACTAGTGCTGCAAAAGCATGAACTACCTTGTATACGTTTGTAAATACATTCTTTTTAATCTTAACTTATCGAATGCACTTTCATCAAATAACCCTTAAGCTATGAACTTTAACATGTAAACAAGGAAATACAACTTACGACATTGATTAATCAGTCCTTGCTTGTTGATGCGAATGGATCCCTGTACTGACTAACATGTGACTTTCTCTGTCTTTCCAGCATTTCCTGGTCTGACTGACAGGAAGTGATGTGCGTCCGACTGTCGGGAAGTGATGCGTCTCTGACAGGAAGCGATGCGTGTCTGGTTTTATCATGATCTCTATAGTGAAAAGATATTGATCCATTAAACCATGTTAACTTGTTTTACATTAAGAAAGGTATGTGACCATGATTTATTTCAAAATCTATTAACATTAGGCTAATTCAGTTGGTTGATGAAACAAAACATCGACGCTAACTAGCGACCTGTGGACACCGCCGGGTGTTGCGGTGATTCTGCTGTGGCAGGGGTGTCAAAAGCACACTCACGCACGCATGGATACCTGGCCAATCCTAGCGCTTGAATGCTACATGGGGCATGTTTTGCCTAGAAGTGCCGTGGGATACATAATAACGCCTGTCTGACAGGAAGCGATGCGCTTGAACCAACAAACAACACAACTCAATACAAAGGCATTCCAAACAGCAATTAACATTACAAAATTACAACTTATGTCCTGTAGACATCACACTCCCCACCTGACCTCAGTGAGGTCACCAAACATAGTATACAAGGAGTCCAAATCAGGATTTTCCCCTGTCCCCTGGGGAAAGCGAGACAACTTCAGCAGTTGGGCTGAGAAATGTCTTTACAGTATCTTGGTCAACTGTTAACAGCCGGGTGAGCATTAGCTTCTTCCTACCCGCCGTTCTCTTGTGATGGTGAAGGAGCCTTTGGGGTTTGAAGCGGTGGGCCAGGATGCATTGGTGTCATGGTAAGTGCGGTTGCATTTCAGGCATTTTACAGACGACTTGCAATCCTTGGCAAGGTGCCATGTGGACGCACAGCATCTGAAACATATTCCTTTCTCTCGTCGATTGGTTTGTTTCTGAATGCTCTACAATCTTGGAGTGAGTGTGGTTTGTTGTGCATTGGGCAGGCCTTGGTTGGGTCATCATTTGTTAGTTTGTTGATTCTTATTACAGAAATGTCAGAATGTTCTGTCATGGTTGAATTTCTTGAAGGTGAGTCTCTCCGGTTCAATAGAGGTTGCTTGGTGCATGAAGCTGAGATCATTCTGCTTTTTAGCTTCATAGCACACAAATCTGCAGAAGAACTCAAAGGGAGGGAACCGACCATTGTTCTCGTTTTTGTAGCTCGAGCCAGCGGACAGCCATTTCTCTTGAAGTCCAAAAGGCAGTTTCTCTGAGATTGGTAAGATGCTTCGTGAGGTGTCCAAATACAACAGGCTGGTGAGATAGCCACCTAGTTTTTTTGAACCGTGCTTCAGCATCTCTTCTCTTCCTTTCCAAGTCCTTATTAGCTGACTCTAGCTTCAGCTTTAGTTGGTGTGATGCGTACGTTGGTCTTATCTTTGCAGCCTCGGCCTAAGCCAAGGCTGACGATCTTACACTTGAGGTTGTTAATTTTAAACTTTTGGAAGCCATTTGATAGTTTGCAAATACTGATCTCTTTTGTCTTTTCACTTTAGTGTTCTCATAAGGGTGTAAGAGCTGAAGACTAAACACGAAGCTAAACTCCACTCAAACTGAAGAAAAGAGTCGTCATAGTACTTGAAGAAATGTTTACTGGTAACTCCTTCACATTGACCTGGACTGAAAACTGGAGGACAACAAAAATACAAAAAAGGAAATTACACTAAGTCCTGCATTGTTTTCCACAAAACCTAGATTTGAACTGGAACTAGCACTGCAAAAGCATGAACTACCTTGTATATATTTGTAAATACAACATTCTTTTTAATCTTAACTTATCAAATGCATTTTCATTAAATAACTCTTAAGCTATGAACTTTAACATGTAAACAATGAAATATAACTTACGACATTGATTCATCAGTCCTTGCTTGTTGATGCAAATGGATCCCTATACTGACTAACACGTGTGGCTTTTTCTGCCTTTCCAGCATTTCCTGGTCTGACTGACAGGAAGCGATGTGTGTCTGACTGACAAGAAGCAATGCACTTGAACCAACAAACAACACAACTCAATACACAGGCATTCCAAACAGCAATTAACGTTACAAAATTACAACGCATGTCCTGCAGACATCGCAGGTATCATTATGAGCCTTAGGTGAATAACCATTTGTTTAGTAATTAAATTACAAGTCATAGATACAGTTGCATCCCTCTCCAGTTTCTACATTTGATTTCTGCAGTACTGATTTAAGAAGATAGCCCTTAGGCCTAATTTACATTTAGACATTCAACTTAACTATGCTAACCAAGAGCTTGGAGGCTACATGAACACATGGGGGAAACCTTGCTGATTTTCTTTGCTACTCAAAATAGGAGTTATATTTCTTTTCTTTTTTTTTTCTTTCCCTTTTCCTCCCAATCTAGTGGCCAATCAATCCTTATTTTAGTTCAAACACCCACCCTCGTACCGCATGCGTTCACCAACTGCATCTCTCCAGCTGGCAGTCTCGAAGGAGACGCCTCCCCACTTTCGTGACAAGGTTAATCCAGGCCAAACCACTGCTTTTTCCGACACACACAAAGACGCATTATGTGACGAACACAAGCTGACTCCCCCCCCTCCCGAAGACAGTGTTGCCAATTATTGCTGCTTCATCGAGTACAGCCATAGTCGGATCTGACGAGACCGGGGCGTGAATCCCGGTCCCCAGTGGGCAACTGCATCGACACAAAACCGATGCTTAGACCGCTACACCACCGCGGACCCTGAGGAGTTATATTTCATCACATCTTTTACTGTTGCTCTCACAAACACATTGCTATCCTCTATGTGTGCCATGCTTTAATGTTTGTGTATTTTTATTAAATTCGACAGTATTTTTTGTTGTAAAAAAAAAAGGTGTCCACGTGAACGCAGCATGCTAGCTAGTATGTTCATAATCATAATAATGTTCATAATCCTAATGCAACAGGAGTAATGCTGTTAATTTATTGAAGAGATCATGAAAAGGTATACACTGACAAAAAGCCTTATTTCTTTTCTGTTTTCATGAGCAACTAATTTCACTTTGAAAGTGTTTTTATTGCCAGTTTAATTCAGTAAACTGTTTTGATGGCAGACTGAGCAGTCGAGAACTGATTTTTTTTTTTTTACAGCAAGACATTGGTTTACATCAAATCAGTATTGGGCAACTGCGGAAGAAAGTGGGAGAGACACGGAGCCGGGTTCTCTTGTTGCGACTCAAAAAGACGGCTGTATCGATGGCTAGCTAAGCTAACTAACTGGCTAAGCTAACAAGCTAGCACAAACAAAACGCCATGGGACAAAAAACAAGAATCCCCCAACTGAGGAAGTCGACGATATAAAGAGATCGCTCGACTTTCTGACGGAAGAGGTTGCAACGGTCAAACTACAACAGAAAACGATTCTGGATCTGGTGGAAGTCGTCAAGGCCCCAAGGCTACAAAACACAGAGAAGGACAAGAGAATCGTCTTCTTGGAGAACCGGGTGGATGACTTGGAGCAGTACACGTGAATGAACAACATCATTGTCACCAGGCTGGAGAGTAAACCCCGGTCATATGCCCGGGCAGTGATGGGCGATGAACGGGTTGAAGCTAGATGGGATACAGCTACGGACGGAAGTGACGCAACATCTCGCCGGCCGTATTTCGTTGCTATGGCAATAGCTAGCCTAGCTAACCTCCTGAGCTACCGCGAGTGTGCACTTTGGTTTTTAAAGTCAGATGAATAATGAGTCGGATGAATTAGTTTTACTTAAAGTAACTACAATTTCACTTCATAAAAACGGGTAATTGTGTATTTTACATGAAATATCACGGTTGCTTGTGCATAGATACTGCTTCCCAATGCTAGCAAGCCAGCTAAGTCTCTATATAATTGTAGCTAACGTTAGCTAGTGTCTGCGACACTGTAGCTATTTATCCTTAGAGATAAGATTATATTTAAAATGTTAAATCTGTGCATTTAAACCCTATAGAGTAATTGCGTTTGCCACGCTCTGCCAGGGGTGAGGGGCGGGAAATAAACTACAATGTATCAGATTTATCGTCAGTGCATGGACACCATATAACCAAACATTTGTCCTACATGCCTAATGTGGTCTTTCGAAGTAAAACAGGCCTACATTAATTACCATCCGTTATCTGCACATTCTGCCATACCTTGCATGGTTCAGCCAGAGTATACGTATCTTTGGTGGCTCCTTCCTTCAGATGGCAGGGATGGCATTGCATCACCACAATATACAAAAACATCAGAACATATCAAGATAATAATTTATTACTTTATAGACTGTAATATAACAGATCTTAAAATAAAAATAAATTAATAGGCTAGCTAGTGCCATAGAAACGAAATACGCCAGGCAAGATTTTGCGTCACTTCCGTCCATGACTGTACCCACAACCCGATGAACGGTGGGGAATTCAGTAAGCCGGACTCCAACTCTGTGGAGCAACAGGTGACTTCTTTCCTTCAGTCTAAGGCAGCGGTGCTAACCATGTGCCATGGAGAGCCATGTGTATGCAGGTTTTCATTCCAACCCAACTCCACACCAGGTGATTTCACTGATACATTCTTCCTCTTTGGTTGAAGCGTTGCTAATCAGTGAAATCACCTGGTGTGGAGTCCGGCTGGTCTAAGGGAACTGAAGTGGATAACAACTACATTGAGGCACGTCACCCCCTCCCTCAGAAAAACAAGAGTGATAAACTGGCCATAATAATAAGGTTTTCGAACAGAAAGCATAAAACTGCACTGCTAAGGCAAGGAAAAAAGCTGAAGGGGTCAGATGTCTACCTGAACAAACATATGACTGAAAAGAATGTGGACATCGCCAGAAAGGCACGCTTCCTGAGAACACAGAGGAAAATCCAATCTACATGGTCAACAAACTGTAAAATCATCATAAAATTAAACAAAACACCAGAAGAGGCCAAAGCGCTGGTCATCAGAGACATTGAGGAATAGGATAAATACCAGTAAGTCCAAAAGAACAACACAACAAGGTAATGAAAAATCTTAAGAGTGACAAATAAACACACTACATGCAACCAACCATGACAAGTTCTGAAAGAAATCATTCATCTCCGTCTGGAGATAATGATAATCAGCAAACAACAAAGATTACAAAATATGATAAACTGGGATTGAAAACTTTTGAATATACTGAGCATAAATCATAAGATATGGAAAATATTGATATGGAAAATAATTTCTTCAATAATATCAACAACAATTGCTGTTATTACACAGCTGACCAGTTAAACACAAAGGTTAAGTCTGGTCATAAAATATCAATTATCCACTTCAACAGCAGAAGCCTATATGCCAACTTCCAAAACATCAAAGAATATTTAAGTCAATTCAAGAAACCATTCAATATAATGGCGATATCAGATTTGGCTCACCCCTGAGAAGGGTGTGGACTTTGAGCTGAATGGATATGAATTGACGTATATGAACAGGAAAAACAAGAATGGAGGGGGTGTGGTTTTGTATGTGGATAAAAGCTTCAATTATACGATTGTGGAAAGCATGACAACAGCGATTGATGATGTGCTAGAATGCAGAAATCTGCATGGAAAAAGAAAAAGAAAAATGTAATTATGAGCTGTATATACAGATCACTGGGATCAAATATTGAAATATTTAAGGACCAGATAGAAAATACTTATTCAAAAGCAACACAAAAGGATATGTTCAGATGTGGGGATTTCAATATAGACCCGTTAAATCCAAATAAGCACAAAAAGACCGAAGAGTTCATTAATACAATGTATAGTTAGGGTTTATATCCTAAAATCACTAGACCTAGCAGAATCACACCATACTGTGCCATGTTAATAGACAACAGAAGGCAACACAGAGAGTGGGCTTTCAATAAATGACATCAGTGACCATCTACCAGTTTTCACTGTCTACGACTGCAATTTTAGGGAGAATAAAGTTCCCAACAACATGAAGTATATAAGAGTAAGAACAGAGGAATCCGTGAATGCTTTTAAAGATGAATTACTAACACATAACTGGAACATAGTATACAAAGAAAAAGACACCGATAAAGCTTACGATTCATTCCTAAACATATTTCAATCCTTATATGACAAAAATTGACCAATAAAACAATTCAACAGTGAGTGGAAATATAAAGATAGTCCATGGATCACAAAGGGACTGCGTAACGCGGGTCATAAAAAAAAAAGCTCTACAAAGAATTAATAAAACACAGAACTATAGAAGCAGAAATAAAATACAAAAAATATAAAAACAAGCTAACCAACATTATAAGGATATGCAAAAAGGAATACTACAACAAAGAATTAGAGACCAATAAAAACAACACCAAAGGTATATGGAATGTGTTGAATAGTATTATTAGAAACGGATCCAGAAGCCCAAGCTGCCCTCAATACTTTACAGATAATGATAAGGCTATAAATAACATGGAAGATGTGGTCAATGGCTTCAACAGATTCTTTGTAAATGTGGGCCCAAAACTGGCAGAAAAAAAAATCAATGACACAGACAATCACAGAGGGGAAAGATAGGGATTATGGGGACAGAAATCCAAGTTAAATTTTTCTTAGAGTGGTAGAAGAGAATGAAATTGTGGACACTGTAAACAAAGGCAGGAACAAAAAAATCTGACTGGAATGATATTGATATGACAATAGTTAAGAAAGTAATCGAATGTATTGCTAAACCACTAACCCACATCTATAACATGTCCTTTCAATCTGGTAAAGTTCCAAGCAAAATGAATATAGCAAAAGTTATACCCCTATATAAAAGTGAAGACAGACACCAATTTAAAAACTACAGACCAATTTCCTTATTGACACAATTCTCCAAAATACTAGAAAAACTAGTTGCTGTTAGACGAGACAAATTCATTGAGAAGCACAATCTGTTGAAAAAATTTCACTGTCCAAGACAGCGAACGCCAGAATGATTGTCGGAACTGCCAGTCTGCATGGGCTAGCAGTTAGCTTAGCCTGCCTTGCTTCTGTGTCCTGTCAGACTGCCCTCGGTGTTTCCTCCTCTGGCACAGCCCCAGGCAGGGCTGTGGTCCCTGGGCCCACTGGATGCAGCAGACCCAGCTCCCCCAGCCAATCCAATGCCAGCTCTCTCAGCCAGACACCTTCGACATACCTTCCCGCAATCCACACGATGACATCAAAAACACAGTCAATGCTAGGCGAGGCCGCTGCCAGACCACCGTCAGTATTATTGGAACTGCCGGTCTGCATGGGCTAGCAGTTAGTTTAGCCTGCCCCGCTTTCGCATCCTGTCAGACAGCTATCGGTGTTTCCTCTTCGGGTACAGCTCGAGGCAGGGCCGTGGTCCCTGGGCCCAAAGGACACTGCAGACCAAGCTCTCTCAGTCAATCCAGTGCGAGCTCTCACAGCCATCAAATGAAGACAAACTTAGACCCAGATGTGGACAAAGACACTGCATGGACGGTACTGGGTGAGGCCACCGCAAACATAAGTTGTTGACAAGAGAAGACGGGCCCTTTTAAAATGAGGTTTAATGTCTATATGAGCAGCTTCAGAAATGAGCATGAAAGAAATGCAATGGCCTTGAGCCGACACATTTGGTCATTGGTAGACAAGAATATCGGTTACTCTATTTCATGGAAAATCCTTGCAAAGAGCAATGCATATTCAATTGGCGGCAAAAGATGTAACCTGTGCTTGGCAGAAAAGCATTTTATTATATGCAAACCTGATATGTCTATCTTGAATAGTAGAAACGAATTGCCACCAGCTGTAGACAACGAAAAAAATATCTCCTTTGTTACTACAAGCAAAATGTCATTATTATTCTCTCCCCCCACCCCCCCATTAGATGATACACGTGACATTTATTAGATGTTATATTTTTATATGTTAACTGCCTGCCCTTCTAACTGTGCCCCAACACCACCCCGCTATATGATATACATAAATTACCCCATTTGACGTTACCTTGTTACATTTTAAATGTATGCTATTTCAACAGTGCCCTGGTCCTTTAAATGCTTTTTCAAAAAAAGGCCCAACCCCTTACCCCATTGGTTGTATTGTTTTCTACCCCACCATTGGTTGCTGTGCATCATAACTACCTAACCCATTGGTTGTAATAGTTAAAATGTTTTCTCCTCTCATTGGTTGCTGTCCACTGAAATTAGGGGCGTGACGCGGGGCAGCGTACACTGTGTGTTTTTCTTTGTTGAATCACATTGGCAGCTGATGAGTGCGTGACGCACAAAACAAGCTTGTACTGCTATGTATTAAAAGTTGTTTTCCTACATCTATGTTGGTATTCCACTCCTCATTTGTTGAGCACTTTTATCAACACCATTGACTGTTTCCAGAAAAAAAAACCCACTCTCTCTCTCTATATATATATATATAACATGTCCCCACTGTGCTACATTACAGAGAAATACAAAACCGTAATTATGATCCTTTAAAATATACATTTTACAAGCGCACACACGAAGCGAGCCACCTGTTAACAACACCAGCAAAAGTGGTAATGACTCTGAATACGTTGGAACAACCAGTAAGGAGACTGAAAATTTTGTCAATTTTAACATAGTACGCTATCACACAACTTATGAACTTGTAATACCAACACGACAGCTTATGAGTCTTTAAAATGTAAATTTAACAAGCGCATGCAAGAAGCGAGCCGCCTGTTAACAACAGCAGCAAAAGAGGTAATGAATAATGATTCTGAATGTGCCCCAACAACCAGCAAGGAGACTGAACATTTTGTTAATTTATTTCAACACACTATAACGTCACATAACTTGTGAGCTTGTAACACCAACACAATAACTTTATGAAACAAATGATAAATAAAACAGCCTTTTATCCCACACTTTGGATTTTCTGCCCGACAACCGCAGGGACCAGCCGTGTACATGTGAATATCTGTCTCGGATTGACTGAATGACTGTTGGTGTCACTACTTCCTGTGTCCGTTGTTTCAAATTGAAAGCCCTCACATGTTTTATTCAGGGTTTTTTTTAAGTGTTTCACACAAGGTTTTTTGTTTTTCTTTCCTCCTGTGACTAAGCGACTAGTGAAAACTTGGTCGGCCGAGACTCTTCTCATCAACTAACATTTGGTTGACTATTTGGGGGCAGCCCTATAAACTAGTGACATGTTAAAGATCAATGCAAATTGTCAGTCCTGTAGCTTTGTGCTGAATTCTGGTCCAGAATTCAGTCTAGTTTAGTAGTTCTTAGGGTTTAAACTCCCTGTGAGAAGAACTCAACCAATCAAACCACCACATCAAAAATGTATCTTTTTTTTAAGTCCTTAAAGCAAAGAGAGGACGACTTAGAGGTGCTGACCTGAGACCAGTATGAGCCAGTGGATATCTTCATAGAGGTCGTCTAAGACTTTGCGGTCCACTGAGCCAAGGTCCGATGAGGCCATGAGGTGCTGCTGGGTTCTCTGGAGCTGGCCGTGGAGTCGCGTCACTCGGTCTTCCAACAGGCTGCGGGGTCAAATGGAAAAGGTCAATGAACAACACAAAGTTAGAGTTTTCCCTCACTTGGTGAAGATCACATTAATGCATTGACTGATGTTAGTGCAAACTATGAGCAGAGCTTGACATAATGATCAAATGTGCTGAAATGAAATCAACTGGTTAGTTATCTATAATTGTGGTTACAGATCGGTTTTTATTGCATTTTTGATTGATTAGTGAAACATTTTAATAATTTATTTACAAATGGATAATCAACTTTTAATTACAATGAATAAGACCTATTTAGTACCTCCACCGTAAAGCCTCTGCGAGAGTATGATGCAGCACCTACAGACTGCCTTGTGTGAAAAAATTGATTTTCCATCAGACAGCAACTTAATTGGAGCAGTAAGTGTGATTGCTGGCCAAAGTGATGGTTGATTTGAAGTAAGGTTTATCTGGTAGAATTTGGTATTAGAGCAATGCCAGTGGTATTAACACAGTCAGTGTCTTTATTTTGCGAGTATAAAATGAGAGCACATTTTATGGCTCCAGTGGTAGCACTTGGCGACAACGTTCCTGGCGTGCTGATCATTAATCAATGAGTGCAAAATAAAAAGAGTTGGTGTTACTGTCCAGTCAACAAAACTGCCCACTGGTCTCAAATTATCACAAACCTTTGGTCGATTACAGTGTTAAATTAGCAGAAATTTTCCCAAACTTAATGAATCGCTTTGCATCATGATTGTAGAGGTTTTGCAATGCACAAGGATGCTCATACAAGCAATTAGCAGTAATACTGCTTATCAATAGTGCTTAATAGCCACCATGGTATCAAGTGTCATCACCGGGTCATCAAGTCCACATTAAATACTTTCTTTTTTTTTTGTGAACACACTAAAGAAATACAACAAGAAAAATGTGAATAGTACTGCACACGCTTTGAGTGGCTGTTGCAGCTAGAAAAGCGCTATATAAAATGCAACTTGACTGACTGACTGACAAGAATATAACATGACAGGAAGTGATACTGCTGTTCTGACTGGAGTACAGCTCATTTCACATCTGAGAATACAGAACAGAATCTTCTATCAGGAAGAAAGAGTGCCTAATAGATTTGGAGGTGTGTGTGCACGCGCATGCATGTACCTTGTGAGCAGGGGGATACAGTGGTCGGCGGCCACACGTCCCAACATGCCTATGCTGGCCAGTTGGTCTGAAAATAGTTCTCTGTCGTCCTCCTGCAGCTCATTAATCTCCTCCTCTTCGTGAGACGCTACCCCATTTACTGACTGATGAGTGAGAGAGAGGAGAGATAAGAGAGGGAGAGTGATACGGAGAGAGACAGAGATATGGAGACACACAGAGATATGAAGAGAGACAGAGGAACGAGAGAGAGAGGAGGCGAGGTGGGAGAGAAAGCAAGTTCGCGTATGCGCCCCTGAGCAACACTTAGTTCACTACAAAATAATTCTTCTGATGTATCAACAATTTTCTTCTATCAATACTTCATAAGATATGGGGGATAGGTACTGATGGTACAAATCAATTCAGAAACTTGACCAGAACCGCCCGTTAATGCATTGTTCCCTAGTTGCCCCCAACTTATTTCTGTCAAGCATAGTGGTTTAGTGGTTAGCACTACTGCCTCACAGCAAGAGGGTCCTGGGTTTGATCCCGGCACTTGTGTGTGGGGTTTATAAGTTCCCCCTTGTATGCATACATGGTTTTCCTCCTTGTGCTCCTGTTTCTTCCCACAGTCTAAAAACAAGCATGATACGTTATTTTGAGAATGACTGAACTATGACTAATGAGTATGAATGGAAAAGAGAATGCCAAACTGCCCAGGGTGTTGCCCTATGCTTTCTATGCCTCCCACAACCCAGAAATGAATTAAGTGGGTAAGGCACATGAATGAATGAATGAATGAATGAATGAATAAAATTAACCCTCTTTCTGAGGCTCTTGTTTTCTCACCAGGTTACGTGTGCCATCAGGTGCAGCCAGGTGACACTGGATGTAGGAGTTGAAGACCTGGACGGCTGGCTGAACAAAGCAGCCGCGTGGGAAATGCTCTTCATCCTGGACCAGCGTCAGCCATGACTCCAGGAGCTTGTCATAGGCTTCCATGTACACCATGTCATCTTTATCCAGCTACAGTAGAGGAAGGGAGGTAGGTAGGTAGGTAGGAGAGATGAGGAACAAAGATGGATAAGAACCTAGCAATGATCACTGTGCTCTTGACAGGTGTGTCGGCCACTACAGATAAAAAAAAAAAAACCAAAAAAAAACAACAAAAAAAACTGGAGGGTTTGCACTAAAACAAACACACAGAAAGAGGCCATCACTCATTTCAATTATATTTATGAAAGATATTTTAAAACCAAGCTGAACTTTTATGGAGAAGCATTACATTGACAAAACGGTTGAAGTGCTTGTTAAACCATATTTACCATAGTCCTTAAGTGCGGAAAAAAAACCTGCAACATTTGATTTTTTTTCTTAACTGTAGGACTTAGAGCTTGTAAACCTTTCAAACATGAGACAATTGACCCTCTTTGGGGTATGTTATACTGACACAAATTGAAAGGGTTTGACTTCACCTAACTTAGGGTGATGCAACATCAAAATCCACAATGAAACAATTTCAGAATTTACATACATAAACGTTATGTAGTTACATCTCTGCAAAAAAAAAAAAAAGTCTAA
Organism: Lampris incognitus; assembly: GCF_029633865.1. Lineage (NCBI taxonomy): Eukaryota > Metazoa > Chordata > Actinopteri > Lampriformes > Lampridae > Lampris > Lampris incognitus. The sequence continues at coordinate 27,450,214 of NC_079221.1, read as the reverse complement.
CAGGCTAATATTTTGGGAGTGATTGAAGTGAACCCATATTCTAGAATGAGCATTGCTGTCAGGGTAATTTATCAGGTGTTTACTCACTTATTTTTTAGTTTAAGAATTGTTGCATTGCCATAAAACCGTTTAGATATTCATGGCAGTGTCATGGGTAGGCTGGGAAAGAATCCCTCAAACCCTTTTTGAAGATCAGAGTCAGGACCATTTATTTTTAGACTGTTGCAAAAACAAATCTAGAAGCGTTCTGTTTTCAGCTTTTAGTGATATTAACTTTACATATTGTCCCGTTTCTGTGGTTAGACGGAAAAAAGGTAAACATGGCCGTGGCCCTCTTTATAAAGCAAAGCGGTAAAAACAAAAAGAAAAATATAATTGTATCTAACATTGCTTGACTTTGAATGCCAAAGGGTTCGTGTGATGGAGCACAATGAACAGGAAAAGAGTAAACGAAGGCTGAAGGTGTAGTACTCACCACCTCCTCGAGGGCGGCACTGCGTCCGAAGGAGCAGGTGAGCAGTGTGAGGCAGTTGATGAAAGAGGTAAAGAGGTCGCTAGGCAATGCTGTAAGGGTGCTACGGGGGAACATGGTGATCATATTGGAAATGATGTTGGAGATGCCCACAGCCTCAGAGTCCTCGATCTCAATACTGAGAATACAAAGCAGAAGAAAAAAAATTATTTTTTTGAAAAAATTAAACCAGAAACAATATTGTGAAGTTAGAAAGCGATGTGGAAGAGGTGTCCCGTTGCGTAGCGGTCTATTCCGTTGCCTACCAACACGGGGATTGCCAGTTCGAATGTCCGTGTTACCTCCGGCTTGGTTGGGTGTCCCTACAGACACAATTGGCTGTGACTGTGGGTGGGAAGCCGGATGTGGGTATGTGTCCTAGTCGCTGCACTAGCGCCTCATCTGGTCAGTCAGGGCACCTATTCGGGGGGAAGGGGGAACTGGGGGGAATAGCGTGATCTTCCCATGTGCTACGTCCCCCTGGTGAAACTCCTCACTGTCAGGTGAAAAGAAGCAACTGGTGACTCCACATGTATCGGAGGAGGCATGTGGTAGCCTGCAGCCCTCCCCGGATCGGCAGAGGGGGTGGAGCAGTGACCGGGATGGCTTGGAAGAGTCGGTTGATTGGCCGGGTGCAATTGGGGAGAAAATGGGGGGAAAAGTAAAAAAAGAAAAGAAAAAGCGATGGGGAATTTTTTGGGTGATGATGCCAACATCATCACCCCATCACTTTTTCGGATTCCAATTGCTGGATGTCAAACTAGTGAAAGAGGAAAATAGCTTTAGTACTATCATTCTTTTAATCCAAACATGGCTTGGGTTTGTCTTGAAATCCCACAGTGGAACTTGATCACAAAGTGATGCACGGTTTCCAGCCCTTAAAATAATCAAATTTTAAAGCTTGGAAAACAATGGAGCAATAAATCTCCATTAAACCAAATGCCGGTAATTTATTTCTGGGTGTGAATGATATTTTATGATGACTGCCACCCCATTTCAATTAGATAGCTGTAACATGAAAAATAACATTTTGTATTTGACTGAGGATTGTTGACCAGTGGGCCTGATTTCACATTTTAATCCATTAACATACTGTGAACAAACTTGCCATGTGAAGATTATGTCTGGAAAAACAGACAAAGTGAATACTCTTTGTTTTTTCTCACTCTCTACTGAAGGTCAAGAGCCAGATTTGAACCAACGCTCTCATGAGAGTGACTCACTGATAGACCGGGTTTCCTGGCACCACTAACAACAAAATAAATAAATAAATACCCACAACGGTCCGAACTTTTCATTTACTCCATAAATTTACTCAACTGTGACAGAAAAGACTTTCCACCCCATACCCTTCCTACATTTTTTTTTGCAGTTGACATTGTTGATTTGTCATGTCTTAATTTTATGTTTTTTGTGCATTTTCCATTACCTTTGCTCTGCAAAGGCTTTTACAATGCTTTTTATACATCACATGCCTTGAACCTGCTTTTAACTTTGAGATTTGCTTTAATCAAAATAAATGAAATGAATTATCATTAATGTTAAGGTTTTCAGTAGGTAGGGCCAGGGAGAGTTTTAAACGTGAACTAAAGGTGCCTCTCTGTGGTCCCAGTCTGAGGGGAGCTGTGTGTGAGAGGCCAAGCCATGGCTGCCTGGCTAACCCCTATCAGATGGAGTTAAATTGCGAGCAGAGCCGTTCGATCACTGCAGATTGGCCATCCCGCCCCGCATGGTTTCCCGATGAGGCAATTGGAAAAAAGATCCAGGAATAGGGTGATTACAGACAGACCAGTGAGGAGGGAAGAGCGAGGGAGAGAGGGAGCGAGCAAGTACATTAGAGACCCCTACTCACTCTCAAGTCACATGTTTTCCAATACCAGCATGTGTGATTACCTTTGTTGTTGTTGTGTGCGTGTGTGTGTGTATGCGTGTGTGTGTGTATGTGTCAGTCTAAGTTATTTATACATTTGCGCACAACCACTTCCTTCAGATTGAGACTAATTCCACTAAAGGCAAATGACATTACACATAAATCCCAGGATAAACACACATTCATTTTACATTTACTGGTTTTGAGATAATAATTCTTACACCTGCACACACCCACAGCCACCCAAAATACAGCATTATCATTTTGCAGTTTCAAATCAACACTGCTACTTTTAAAACCTTAAATTTTTCTTGGAAAACATGACAAAGCAGACTCTTTCAGCAACACCCCAGTTCACATTCACACCCGGCAGCTGCCAAGTACAACCACAACCTTCTATTTTTAGCAACTAAAAAGCTCTGCTGTAGAAACTAGTGCTTAGATGCCTTGCTCATGGGCACATTTCATTTTTGAGGAAGGAGAGCATGAGAATTTACTCCCATGAATTTCCAAGCAAAAATCTGCTTCTTAACACAGAAGGGATAAAGATAGGCTGTTTTCCGTAGACAATTTGAACATATCAACATCAAGCCCTGGGCATGTTCCTGTAGGTTTTGCAGCTAAATGTGAACTTGCAATTCCAATCATCACTTTTCTTTCTATTCAGCTGGAGTGAACCCCTGCATCATATTTCCATTGCCCCAGTCAACTAAGTGGATGTCCTTTCCTGTTGTAACAGACCTCTGCCTTGCTGAGAGGCACCTCAACAGAGGGGTGGTGGGGGCAGAGCTGTTCTCAGTAATATGAACATTGTTCCAGTTACTAGCCTGCTCCTGCAAACCCCAGGCTACCGTGGCCCCACCCCACTACTAAAAACTGGCCACTAATCTCTTCTGATCCCTGTTCCTGAAACCCAAAGCACTAAAAGGAACCAATTTCCCAGCAGTGAAGATAGAAACAATCGATAGCTTCTTAATAGGTTTCCTTCCCACAGCAGGGCCAAGCAAGACCTTCCAGTTACATGATACTCAAAATATTTCTAAATATGACATAAAAAGCCCTAAGTAGTAATAATAATAATGATAAAGTAATCCTGAATCTTGAGAGAATACATTGTCCTCGTGAGCAAAGAGGCTTAGATACAGAGATATAGCGATGGAGGACTCTCTGCCCTTCAGCTCACCTAGAACCACGAAGAGGTCAAGAAGGAAGGCAGGTCTTTGAAATCAATTCTGAACCTAGTGGGGAAAGGCTACTGTAATGGACCCAACACAAGCAAATCTTGTTCACATTTGACAGTTATGGCTTAAAATTCAGCAAAAATATAGTTTTGATCTTTTAAAAGGTTCCATGAAACATCATTTAGTGCACCACAAACTTCTGCAATCTGACATATATCCACATGAAATGGAACCATCAGGTGGGATTTTGTGAGGGGAGGGAGTCTAATTTGTCAAACAAACAATAATGACCGAGCATTTTTATAAGAATGCAGACGTCGATACACTATTGGCTAGTTTCAATTTGAAGAGAAGATCAGTCATCTTCTCTTAATCTTGCTCTCATTCATCAGACTTTTTTTTGTGAACACTTGCAAGTACAGTGCAATGTTGTGATGTCATTAAAAATAAATTGTATTTTGGCAAAATAAATTTCTTTGTGAATTTCTAGAAGAGTGTAAAATAGATGTAAATCAAGTGCAGATAAAAGAGCTATCAAGAATGAAAATATGTTTTTCATTTCAATGGACCTTTGGTGGGGTGTTATATTTCACTTGTCTTAAATTAAATAGTCTAACAATTCAAAATTAGGCAACAGACCATAATTTAATGCTGCACTTGATGGAGCCAATTACTGGTTCTTGACTCATTTACCCCAAATGCCACTGATGTGGCAGGAATAAGGTACAGTTAATGGCTGTAAGAACAAAGTAGTTGTAAAATCTGGTATTCAAACTTCACTTACTAAAGGTATTATAGTGTGATCTCAATCAAGATACGTTATCTGGATAATGAATAATCCAAACACGTCTTTAGCATTTATTCCAGGTGTCTCTACGGATCTGGTGGTCTGTATCACATTAGCAAATTGAGCAGATCTCATTTATCATGCACACTGCAAAGAAAATGAGTGGATGGGAAGATGGTGAATCGGTCTAGTCATAAAAAATTAACAGAAAATATAAAACATTTAATTGAAAGCATCAGAATCAGCAAGTCGATTTGCCATGATTATGTTTGCAACTGTAGTGAATTTTACTAAGCTGACATCTTTACCATGGTGGGAATGGTTCATGTCAAAGTTTGGCGAGTCTGGGTAAATGACAGCCTTCAAAATGAGCCACAATATATTTAACTGATGGCTGTGGGGATGACGTTTCTACCCACTCACCAATGCCAGCCTGCTGTAAGGAATGCATTTACACCTGGCCATTTCTGGCGGTGATTTGATCATAACTGGATCCAGACTACCTCCAGAGGTGGTCTGGCAGATCCAGTGCATTCCAATCATAATGTGTGCTGTGTGAGTTAACACCTTGCTATAACTTGTTTTTACTAACATATTGAATGACAATATCAGGCATAAACTGGGTCTAGGAAACACTGAAGAAAAACAGCAGATATCCTATTTCTTATTTATTTCAGTGCTCAAAACATGGAAGCCATGTGTGTTTTAGTAAAATAAATACTCTGCAAAATAAAAAGATTAGATGAATGGAGCAAACAAATTAAACTAAGGCTTTATTACAACTTAAAACAGACTGTTTCATTACCATCTCTTTTTCCCGACTGGCAGGGATGCAGCAGTGCTGAAAACAAGGGAAGTTATTAGCTTTTATTGATGGAAGACAACAGCGGCTGGTTCATCAAAAAATTAAAAAAATCAAAAAAATCACAAGCTACTTTAACCATTTTCACTTCTGGAATACCAACTTTACTCCAAAATGAAGGTCAGTTGACTACCAAAGCTGTAATTTAGGTATATAATCATGACAGTGTGCAACTTTATTGAGCTTTGTATGGAAATGTCTTCTTTGTGTGACTTCCTCCACATGGAGGTCAAAGTGCAGCATCCAATAGAGATCAGCAGCCCTGGAGCTGTTGAGGTTTCAGTGCCTTGTTCACAACACTGTGGTTGAGCAGATGTCTGCGCTCAGGTCATCCAGTTGAAAGGATAGTCTCTCTAACCACCAAGGCCAACATAGCCCACAAAAATCACCAGCCACAGCCAAAATTTACCATTGGCTCTTGGTTTATGTTAATTTCCCACCCTGTTTTCAGTAGAATAAATACATGGTTTGATCTGTGTGTTTCAGTGATCATCTCTTGTTTCACATAAATATAGTTTTAGAGAGAAATGAGAGACGAGCTCCTGGCTAAGCATGTTGGCCCTCTACTGGAGGTCAAGCTGTTGCCTCATTGCCCCGTTTCCCAGCAGCCCTGGTGATGCTACAATCAGAGAATCGAAGAAAGACTAAAATTACAGAGAATCGACAAGCAATTACTTCCTGTAAATAAATCCAAAATGGAACCCAGTGACTCACACATCAACTGGCATTGGTCTCTCTGCCTTGCCTGTAGAGTCTCTGATTTTCAAAAACATGAAATCCTTGAGATGCTGGGAAAGGACAAACAGCTACTAAGACTGTAGCCAACAATCAAATGACACTGAGTGTGCTTGTGAAAGTGGCTTTTTGCTTGTGTGGATGCCACACAGTAAAATGCATGCACATACCACAGAGCAGTTGCTTTGAAGAAAACCACTAAAAACACCAAATACAATATCTACGACATACTTTCAGTGACCTTTAATTGCACAGTTTTTTTGTTGTTGTTTTTTTTGCACAGAACGATAACTTGATTTCAAATTCATCCAAAAGCAATAAACTAACTAGCAAAGGGAAAGAGAATAAATTTGGGCTCTAATTTTAGTGTGTTGCTGTCAGGTCTGCTGGAGCCTCTGTCCACTGAGAGCAACATTCTCTCAGCAGAAATAAATTGGTCCCACCTCTTTTGCATCTGAGGTCTTGCGCATTACAAAAACCCAGATTGACTTTTAGATCTTCCAAGCTGAAGCTTTATTTGAGCTAGTAATTTAATCCAAACAAAAACACCAGAACGGATTAGAACCACTGTTCTCTCTCTGCAAAAACTTCCATATCATTGCTTATGACTACACTGCTACAACTGCAATGAATAGCGCTACTTGTAATATTACTGCTACAACTACTACTACTAGTACAACTTCTGCCACTGCCATTAATCCTACTATAATGACACCAACATCAGTGTTGCCCCTTTAAATATAGCAGACTGAAACACTGACCCATTGATCATGGTGAGCAGGCCCTCCACCAGGTGGGCGAGGTAGGAGACTTGGGCGCTCTCATCGGGGAAGATGGGCCCATGCATGGAGGCCAGCTGGGCCAGGCACTGGAGGGAATCCTGAGCCATGTCAGAGTCCTCCCGAATCTTCCCGTGCACCTGAAATATGAGAGGACAACAGTTACAGTCGAGTTTCTGCAATTTCCTTTCTTGTTGCATCATGTTTACCAAGGACGGAAAGATGCTCTTTTTTTTTAAAGGTAGTAACTTCTTTTCAGCAACTTTTACCTTTATGGACAAGAAAGTGGAGAGAAAAATGAGAGACAGGCTAGAATAAAGACGGCAAGACATGCAACAGTAGACAGTTTGAAAAATAACGATCGATGCCACAATCCATCAATCAGCTCTACTACCTCTGATATTCAACATCCTACTAAGAGCATCGAAGAGCAATGTTGATGCAACATAATGATAGTTAATAAATTAATGAAGACATCCTCACAATCCTTCCAAATCCTCATGTGCATCTATTTGACTGCAAGGCATTTAGCTGATACTCTATCCCAAGCAGCTTAAAGTGCAAAAGTGAAACTAAAAAAATAAACCAAATCAAAACTAAAAATGATGAAAACAAAAAAAATTTAATATTCTTTTATAAGCACAAATTTAAATTTTGAAGTGAGCATGCAATATTTTTTGCTTACAAAAAAAAGGGACACCTAAAATTGGAAGACAACAACAGAAGGGGTCAGCTGTGCATGGGCGCCAGCAACAGGATTTATCTTGTGTATAGTTTAGTCTCCAAATTAATCAAACGCCTGTTTACAATGCGAGTGGAGCTTAGGGCTTCTATGCTCAATATCCTGGTAAACGTTTGTATACTCCAGGAAACAACAAATAGGCATATTTCTTTCTATCAATTCCTCAATAGTGGCCGATGATAAATGGAATCTTTTCGCCATCCGACTTTCTGCTCCACTCCCAGCGTGGATCAATAAACGAGTGCCAAGAACCAATCCGATTCATTTGCCATGTAAGATAACACAAAGAAGAAACTTGCGTTGCTGGATTTCTCTCACAAAACATGTAAGACATAACGGGACCATAAATGTAATATAACTACAAACAAAGAAAATAAAATATTTTAGGAAATAATGGAGCACTTCTATACAATGACATCACCTCAAGCTCTGACTCATCACAGAATAATGACTCGCCTCTGAGCAAACACCCCTCTCTTTTGATCAAGGTTTTCCCTGAACTGGGAAAAGAAAAGAGATAAATAAATTCATGGTGAACTCTGAACTTATCCTGCTGCACTCAGGGTTTCACAGATGACCGCATGGAAAAACCTGCACTATTCACTGCACGCTGTGTCATTCTGTATATAAGGTGTACCAATAACTCCCCCTTTGAGGGCTGCAGGGTAGCACAGTAAGTAGCGGGCCAGTGTTGGCAAGCATCCGCCCTGCTGAAGTCCCAGAGCAAAACACAGAATCCCTACCCACTCTAGGGGTCCGGTGCTATTGCTCACCCTGACCTCTGACCTCTCTATAGAAGGGAGGACCAAATGAGACTTTTCCCTTTGAGGGATCAATAAAAATGTCACCTAAATATATTATGAACACTAACTTAATCAACCCTCACCTCCTTAATGCACAAATACTGTTTTTAATCCTAATGCTTCAACAAGAATGTTTTTAGCTTTCATGCCAACAGAAAAAAAATTGTAATTTAGGGAAAAACATTAAAACTCTGCAAGGAAAAGTAGAAGGCCAAAAACAGAGAGGTAAATCTATCCTAACCATGAACAAACCAACAGTCACTTCAAAAACAAAACAAATGCTTGACAACACACCGGCTAATTGGAAACGGCAATATACTCACGGGAGACACCTACTACTGAAGTTGTGAAATGGCGAATCGATTCAAAACTTTTGGCTTCAGCAATGCTGTAACCCACTCCCCGATACCACTACACACACAGCGACGTGTTAAACGATCACAGATCTCGTCTGAACTGAGCGAGACAGCCTCAATCAAACCCCGAGAGAGAGCACGTGGCTTTTGATTAGGGAACGCTCCATCACACTTGGTCCCATCTCAGTTTTGATCCAGTATCTGATTGATGGATTTGGCTGGGTTGTTTTTGGTTACCCTCATCTGACAGGAGAGGAGGCATGGCTGATTCCTGCGCACACACACACACACACACACACACACACACACACACACACACACACACACACACACACACACACACACACACACACACACACACACACACACACACACAGTCTTACATGCAAGCATGCACGTATACACACACACACACACAGTTATACCAGTAGTAATAGTAACGGTAGCCGTCAGCTCCTCTGAGCAACATGTGTTTCCACTGACAGTACTATGCGAACGTCTGGCTCTCAACTCCCTTCTGTGAATTGTGTCCCTCTCTCCTCTGCCAGTCCACGTTCTCTATCTCTTTCTCCCCTCCGTTTCTCTTTCCCGCTTCCCTTCCTCTTCTGTTTTATCTCTCAGCTGTTGAAATCCAAGGCGTGCGCGTCTTCACTAGGACCATGCGCTCCACGTGAGCGTGACCCCCATCTCCAACAACAGTTAAACTTCACACGCCTCACTCCCTTTTTCCTCCCCCTCCCCTCCTCCCTTCTCTGACACTTCCTCTTCAGATACTCTGCCCTTCTCTCATTTCTCCCTCTCCAAAGTCTCTTTCCCGCTCAGCCGCTCCTCTCCGGGGTGCCTGGGGTGTGAGCCATGGTGGCGTGAGGGCTTTCAGATGCTAACCTAGCGCAGCCGCCGTAGACTTAACTACAGTTGGGGAGGGCTGCCCTCTTCCAAAGTGTGAAGTCATCTTCTGGAGGTGCTCAGCAGAGAGAGAGAGCGAGAGAGAGATGGTGAGAGAGGGAGGGGAAAAGAGGGAGAGACTGCAAGGCTAAAGGAGAGAGCGCACTCTGAGAAAGCAGCTGCACCAACGAGCGATCCGGGCGATGCTAGCTATGCCAGCCGCCTTAAGTCTGACTATAGTTAGAGATAGACAGCAGGCAGGGGAGGAGAACTGGGCTGGGGGGCGAGGGGTGGGGTTGGGGTATCAAAACAAGGGTGGGCACTCTTCTGCCGAGAGAGAGCACGAGAGAGAGGGAGAGGGAGCGAGTGAGACACAGAGAGAGAGCGAGAGCGAGACAGACAGAAAATTGGCAGTAAGTGGCAGCAAGAGAGAATAGAGAGCAGAGGTGAGAATAAGAGAAAGAATGAATGTGAGAATGTATGTGGGAGAAAGAATGAAATGAAACAAAAGACAGGAGACAGGCGAATAGTGAAGGGTTAGAGGAAGAGAGAAGGAGGCGGGAAAGGAGGAGGGGAGGAAAGACAAAACAAGGCAGAAAAAAAAAAGAGAAAATGGGGAGAGAACTGGTTAGAGAAGGAAAGAGAGCGAGCGAGCGTGAGAGGAAGAATAATGGGAAATGAAAAGGGAGAATGAGAGGGAGGGAGAGCTGGACAAGAAGAAGAAGAAGAGATGATAGAAAATGAGAGACGGTATTTATAGAAAGAGACAAAGCCTAGTGTCTGTTTCCCCATGGGGGCTCGGTGGCTCATCTTTCTGTTTTTTCAAATGCTTCCAACTTATTGTCTCTCTCCCTCTTAGATTGGGTTACTGTCTGCCTGCAGGCCACGGCAAAATAGAATCATCTATCCCCACAAACTCATCAGGCTTTGAGCTGCAGACTGATTGTGTTTACTGGCTAAACACTAAACACTTGTATGTGAGTATGTGCACTTGTGTGTGCACACGTGTGTATGTGTGTTTGTAAGGCATGTGTGAAGTGTGAAATATAATGTGTGTGAGTGTGACTGTAAGTGTCGTTTGTGCTTAAGTGGGTGCACACACCCACTCACACACCCACCCACCCACACACACATACACACACACACACACACATATATATATATGCTTAGTGTGCACAAGTGTATGCATGTGTTTAACACAGCACAACCATAAGAAAAACCCAGTACATCTGAAGGTTGTGGCATGCTTCTGTGTGTATGTGGTTATGTATATGTCTGTATAATGCATGTATGAAATAGTGTGTAAGAGAAAAAAAGTTTAGTGAATGTGTAGATGTTTGTATATGTGACCACTGCATCTGCACAGTAAGTGTTTACAATGTATACCACATGTGAGGGAGTGTATGAGGGTAACATGGCACAAGCGTGATTAGATGCACCAGATGCATCTGGTGGCTGGTGCGTTGATGCACGCACGTGTGTGTGTGTGTGTGTGTGTGTGTGTGTGTGTGTGTGTGTATATGTGTGTGTGTGTGTGTATGGGTACGTGTGCTGAGCATACACACACGCGATCACAACAATGCCTCTCTCTAATTAATCAAAGCCAAACTGAGATGACATGGGCCCATACTACAGCTAGTTGGCTTCAGCCTCATCCACTAGGTGTTAAACAAACACAAGTGGAGGGGGACTGTTACAAAGAAGGCGACAATGGCCGGTCTTTTCCACCTTCCTTCCATAGGTCAGTTCTCTCTAAACAAGGGCTCAGGCCTCTTGCAGCTCAGTCTCTCCCCTCTCCCTCTCTCGCATCACTCTGTCTTCGAATATCAGTGCTTTGGCTGTCGCCAGCTAAAGTGGAGGGGATAAATGCATTTAGAGTGAGGCACTGGAGCTAAATGACCATCTTGGAATCTCAGCCATCTCTTTGGTCACCTAAGACCATACCACACAAGAGAGGGCAGGGTCAGCAGGCCGGGGGCAAGATTAAGCGGCCGACAGACAAACACAAAAGGTTCATCTGGCCAAAGGAAAAACATGATAATAAATCTTTTCAGGGGCTATAATTGTGTTTTCATCAGCAAAGCTGACAAAATACAGAAATTACACGTAGCACTACTCTATTTTCACCAATTTGTGATGGCCGAGAAAAAAAAAAAAACTTGAGTAACACCACTAACATGACAGTTTTGACATACCAAATAGCATAGAAAAGACATCATGTCATTGTGCGACGGTACCGTTGTATTATTGGAATGCTGAAGCTAAAACATAGTGAGATACTTTCACTTTACGTTTTAGCACCACAAAGAATGCAGTTTTTCAGACATGCATATCGCCTCTGTCATGTCGTACAGGTGAACGTGGCCAGGGGGCTTGATCAAATGCACATCTACATTTAGATATCTACCTTACTGTATGCACCGATCCAGGGTGACCCAGTACAATAGATGAGCTCAAGCTCAGCAAAGAGACGAGCAGGCGACAGTTATGAATGTGCAGGTCATAACCACAGCGGTGCACCTTCAATCACAAACAGACCCTTGTACCATACTCCAGAGAAAGCATCTACACAGGAACCTGATCCAGACAACAAGCAAATGCACACACCTGTTTTCTGGGCGACTGCCTGCCCTAAGACATCAACAGATAGTGTGAAGAATAACAGGCTGTTATCATGAACCTACACAGCCATCTTGTGGGCAAAACTCACACGAGTACTTAAACCAGTTATCACAAGAACAAGCATGGTACTGACTATTCTGCTTGATTGGGCAATGGAAAAAATAATTCATTATGACACCATTAACATGAATAACATTACGTCTGCATGGGAGGATCACGCTATTCCTCCCAGTTCCCTCTCCCCCCCCGAACAGGCGCCCCGACTGACCAGAGGAGGCACTAGTGCAGCAACCAGGACACATATCCACATCCGGCTTCCCACTACCACAGACACGGCCAATTGTGTCTGTAGAGATGCCCGACCAAGCCGGGGGTAACTCAGGGATTCGAACTGGTGAGCCCTATGTTGGTAGGCAACAGAATAGATTGCCAAACCCCCTGGACACCCCTGATAGTGAACTTTTTACCAATACTGCTCTACATAGCCCGAATACAACACAATAGTGACTCAGGGAAAAAACAAAGGAAACCAAATCTTGTTTTCCCCATTTGAGAAGATTGGGCAATCAAGAGACATCTTACAGCTCTGTTCTGAAAGATTGATGGCAGCCTACTGTTAACATCTGTTAACAACGCTAATCAGAGATGTAGAGCGCTGGAGCCATTTAATAGCAGGCTTAGAGACTCCCACCCAACCACAGAGGGAATGGGACGTCCCTGGAGCCCTAAAGAGTGAGGGAGATCTGGGTGACTGCTGGTAACGAAGGCCCCAAATCCTCGCTCTAATCCTGCCGCTGGTTGGCTGTGAACTCTGACCCTGGCGGCGCGTGTCTCTACGCATATCCACTACACAGACACACACACACACACACCACCTGCCCCTCTCCCTGGCCTGCCCGTCACCTCTCACAGCAGCTGAGACACCAGAGCATCTAGTCAAAGTAAATTTACGCGCACACGCGCTCTATACACACTCCTGTTCATCATACAGAGGAAAATGCAGAAGCACTTTAAGCAGTTACACACAAGCGCAGATACAAAGATGTAAAACAATCATCTCTCCATCACACACGCAAAAACATAAATGCACAAACCACCCTATGGATGACGGATGCTGGCACACACATGGAACTACAAATACAGGCAGGCCACACACACATGCATGCACGCACACGCACACACTCACACAAAACAGCTGACCGTTCCTCAGTGGTCCTACAATAACAAACAGCCCAGCCACTAGAAATACCAGAGGAGTAGATAGGACTAGAGGCCTGTAAACTGAGACCAAGTCAAAACATATCCCATAGATCCCAGCAATAACAACACCCTACTGAAAAATGGCAGACATTTTTATTCAGCCCAAACTGACAGGAATGGCGCACCATGGCAAACGGCTGGGAGCGTGTGATTTCTATATCAAACCCCTGATGAGATTCACCCATCACCACTTGTCAAGAACAATAAAGATTAATTTTTCCAATCTAGTCTCAACGACCAGACCGACATGTGAGCTACAAGATGCCCCATTAGGACTACTGTACTGAGACAGCTTTGCTCTGTGCCAGCCGATTACGGTACAACTATATTCATCAATTAGAAGCAATTTTAACAAAACTGCACATACAAGGAATTTAAGTCAGTGGGACGTTCACATGAAACGCACAGAATGCAGTAAATATCCAGGTTGAGTCGGTAAGGGGGTTAAGGCTTGAGTACACAAGTCACCTTTGTACAGACTGTGTAATGAAGTGTATGTGAGCAAAATACAAAAATGCAGAGTTAAGGCGTCCAGGTGGCGTGGCGGTCTTTTCTGTTGCCTACCAACACAGGGATTGCCGGTTTGAACCCCTGTGCTACCTCCGGCTTCTGTCGGGCATCCCTACAGACACAATTGGCCATGTCTGCGGGTGGGAAGCCGGATGTGGGTATGTATCCTGGTTGCAGCACTAGCGCCTCCTCTGGTCGGTCGGGGCGCCTGTTCGGGGGGGGGGGGGACTGGGAGGAATAGTGTGGTCCTCCCATGTGCTATGTCCCCCTGGCAAATCTCCTCACTGTCAGGTGAAAAGAAGCAGCTGGCGACTCCACGTCTCGGAGGAGACATGTGGTAGTCTGCGCCCCTCCCCGGATCGGCAGAGGGGGTAGAGCTGAGATCAGGACGGCTCGGAAGAGTGGGGTAATTGAGTGGATACAGTTGGGGAGAAAAAGGGGTGGCCCAAAAAAATGCAGCGTTGCATCTGAACACCTCAGAAATGGTAAATATCAATTTTTGACCAACATCAGAATACGTACTGAACTATCAATGTCTGTGCATGAAAAAAAAAACAACAAAAAAAAACCTCTTAAAACCTCTCTTTTCAAAGCCAGTTTTCAAAGCCAGTTTCTTTCCTTTCATTACTACTATCGAAAAGACACGATCTTGCACGTTCCAAACCACAAGAAAAACTATTTCAGTATTAGAAATAATTCAACACTGAGCAAAATTGAGTATCATGATTTAGTGTAGGCCATATTACTACCTACTGCTGTTGGACAGAATTATCTAATTGTGCCAGATGGAAAATACAATTCCACTACTGGCTGACAGTGCCCAGCAACAAAATGAGTCCCAGGAACAAAAAGCAGACAGAATCTGGACCAGAATTACAATTTGCTTTTTTTAATCCGCCTTTGAACATTATCTGTTTCTCATTATTAGTCAAGTTTGTTTACACATCCAAAAGAATTTGACATGGTCCTCACCAATCATTATGGAACTGTTGTAGCTAAGGTTAAGTAGGCAATGAAAGTAAAAGGAATTTATAGAATGACCAACACCTCCAGACAGGGTGCTCACTCCTGTGACATGAGGCCTTTTTACAGTGCTATTGGCAGGTCAACACCAAAGCACCCAAGTTCACAACAGACAATACTCGAGACTACTGCGGCTTTTTTTTTTTAAAGATGCCAAATGCCTTTGTGCTGTCAGCCCAGTTTTAACCAACAACTCTTGATGATAAAGACAAGCAAATAGGTTCACGACCTCAGCAAGACAAACCGTGTGGGAGTAACAGGTGTTAAATGTAAACACTTCTTACATACTCTATATTGCAAATATTACTTTAAAAGGTGGATCTTGATGAACAGCCCTACCATGGGCCATGAGTAAAGGGTTACATTTAGTGCTGGGCAATATAAGGAGAAAAAAAAAGATCATAATAATTATAGGGAATTTTGGATGCCATATACACACAAATATCACAATATGGGCATACATATGCAAATATACTATGTTTAAGAATCCAACTGAGGTCCATTACATTGAGATAGTGTAAAGTATAATATTAAATTAAAACTAGTTTTCAAATAATACCCCCTCAAATATGTCAGACCTCATTTTGTGACATTTTAGGTAATATATTCTTGTTATCATTCATCTAGACAACATAATTGTGCATAAATTGTGTATACTAAATCATTGGCCAGCCCTATTAGAATAATGGAGCAGTATCCAGCACTAGACAAGTAGGGGGTGGAAGGGCAGTAATTTACCCGAGACAGGTAGAGCCTGGACAGTGGAGCAGTATTTGGCAGTCGAGAGGTAGGGGCTAGAAGAGGAGAACAGTATTTGCTAGTGGGCAAATAGAGGCTAGACCATTGCAGCAGTTATTTGGCAGCAAGCAGCCGAAGATCTTGGACAGATGCTGATGGAAGAAGAAGTGACCAGTTTGTTCCACACACTGCCTGCTAGACCAGCATGGGCCCCGCTCTTTAAACACACAAGTCACTCTACAAAAATACATATATACTTCACTGCCTGTCCTGCGGATGGTAACACAATAACACGACCCCACTGCAAACCCCTCATAAATCAACTTAATGACACAATTAAAAAAGCCCACATGACTAGTTAGAAAATCAGACTTGCCAAAGAGCCAAGTTCAACTGAAATTCCCTTGCCTGGCTCAAAAAATTCAAACCGCCTCACTTTGTAAAATCCTGCTTAAACCAACGTCCAGAGGTCAAAGAGGCAATGAATGGAGGAACTGAGGGGAAAACCATGACACCCCAACACTGCTTTAGAAATCTAAACCCTGGTGGAACACACTGAAAAGAGAAAACAACAAAAAAGACAAACAAAAAACAGGCCACTGAAAGGAGGATTATGCATATGGTAAATCCACAAAGACATGCAGACAGTCACATAGAGAGCTAGCCTGAAAATGCAGACAGACAGACTCCTATTGGAAGAGGAGGGCTGTGATGATGACACAGACTGTTGGATGACTAGAAAGAAAGTTCGATGGACCAATGAACTAAAGGTGGAGAGGTCTAAAACAGATAGAAAAACAGAAATCTGGCCCATTTGATAACCAGATAAATGGCCAGAAATTAAACTAGACAGAATGAGACAGAGACAGACATAGACACATAAAATGGGTCATATAAAAACAGATGGAGACAGAGAGAGAGAGAGAGAGAGAGAGAGAGAGAGAGAGAGAGAGAGAGACAGAAGGACAGATGAAATAGTTAGATGGACTCAGTGAAGAGGTGCTCCACAACAACAGACAGAAACAGACAGACAGAACAGATAGATAAATGGATGGGTGAACTCACAGTGAAAAACAGGTCCATGACGCGGGTGTCCAGCAGGGCCTCTCTCCAGGACTCTGTGGGCTTGAGAGTCACGTTCTGCGTGGACTCGAACATGGCGATGTAGTGGCGCCCCAGTGACCCGCCGCAAGTTAAGACCGACAACAACATGAGGAGGAGCAGAAGGAGGAGGGGATGGAGGGGTGGGAGGTGGAGGGGGGTGTACCAAAAGCCCAAACAAAAACTCTCTTGGACACACACACACACACACACACACACACACACACACACACACACACACACACACACACACACACACACACACGCATGCACGCGCACACACACACACACACACAATACACACGGTCCTGTCACTGTGTCGTGTCTCACGAGGTATTTTGGTCTCTCACACTGTCAGTCTTTTGGTCTCGTGTGGGTGGCAGCAGAGACTTATTGTTAAGTCACTGTAACTCACTCTTTCATCAACTCAGCCACTCCATCTTCCACAAAGCCTATTTCTGCCCTCTTTCTCACCCCCACCACCACTGCCACCACCTCCTGATGATGGTCCCCTCCTTGGTCCCTTTGTTCTGGTGTGATTCTCTCCCTCTCTTTCTTCCTCCCTCTCTCTAAAAACTTTGTTCCAGGAAGACTCTTGTCCTTTCTCACCCTCTTTAGCCAGACTCTCACGCCCTTCTCTTCTTCTGCTCTATCTTTTTCTCCTCACTTAGTGATGGTCTGTTGTTTCCAATCTCTGCCCTCTGCCTTACTTGACTCCCTTTCCTCTCAACTCTTCCTCCTTATTTCAATACACACACACACACACACACACACACACACACACACACAAACACACACACACAAACACACACACACAAACTCTTTTCTTGTGTAAAGAGGTGCTCTCTCCCTCAAGTAGCACTCAAGACTGACCCTAAACAATTTTTTTCCTCTACTGTCAAACCTATATTTCAGTTATTTGCCCTCTCTCTGTTCACTCTCAAATACAACATCTTCCCCTTACCCTTCTCAGTCCCACCTGACTCACTCCTTTTTCTTGACCACCGTATAAGACTCGTCCTCCCTCTGATCTCGTCTCAAGACACTATCGGTTGTCATTTAGGACCCAGCAAAAATATATATACACATTGTTACCTTAGCCAGTCACAACTCTCTCTCGCTTTCTTTCTGACCAACTCTCTCTCACTCGCTTGCTCTCCCTGACAATCCCAGACTTCCCCTCCTCGGAACAAGCCTGCTCTCCTTGCTCCCTAAAGTCACACACTCCTTACCCTCAAGACATCTATGCACACCCTCGCTCTCCTTTCTCCTCAGCCAATCAAAATTCCCTCTCCTTGGCCACACTACCCTCCCTTCAAATTAAGCACCCTTTCTTAACCCCCCCAAGGGACAGACAGACAGACAGACAGACACACACACACACACACACACACACTTTTCAAGACGTGTCATGCACTCAAGACCCACATAAACGCCACACTGTCTCTCTCATTAGCCAATGGAGACTCCTTTACGTTCTCTGTGCCCCTCCCTGCCTGACCCCTGCCCCCCTCTTCCTATCCGCCACAGGCTTTGTGACAGCCGAGGCACAGTATGAGGAGATTTCCATAGGAATGTCCAATCAAAGCCAGCTACCGTCTCAGGCTGGCGAGGCCACACATTCCATCGACACAGGCCCACAGTCACTCCCCCTGCACACACCCCGCGCACTACACTGAGCTTTTCTGCACAAAAGTTGGCACCTGTTTCAAGGGCCTGTGAAATTGCGTGCGTGCGTGTTTGTGTGTGTGTGTGTGTGTGTGTGTGTGTGTGTGTGTGTGTGTGTGTGTGTGTGTGTGTCTCGCTCTCTCTGAGGCTTGGCTTCCTGGCCTTGTTAAAAATAGCCGTGGTCCAGCAAAAGAACTCTGAGTGAACCTTTCTAAAGGGAGAAAAAGACTGAGCGATGCGGAGAAGCAAAAGAAGGCAAGTAGGGAATTGTTGGGGCTTTTTTTCCAGTTTTTTTGAATAGTTTTTGTACTAGATTCCATTTTTGGGCTGGGAGTGGGGGGACACACTTGGTGTATTTGTGTTTATTATTCTTGCCTGTTTTGTTTTTTTCTTTTGTTCCAAAATGTGTCTGCGAAGGATATAAAAGAGCTTTTGGGGATCTACATTTTAGAAATCCAACGACAGAAAGAAAACAGTGAGAAAAAGAGAAAGAGAAGAAGAAAAAAAGGAAACGAGGGTAAAATGCGAACACACCCAGTCCTTCAGGGATGGAAGGAAGGGAGAGGAGGGGAGGGGAAGCTGAGGCGAGGCCTGCTGGCTGCAGATGGAGCACCTTTCCCGGTGGGGGGGGGGGGCGTAGACACCACCTCAGAGCTTGACAGAGCCCTGATAGACCCTCTTCAACTTCTCACTGCTCCTACTGGGCCCAGATGAATGATAACTACATGACCCCTATTACTGCCGGGGTCACTCCCTTTACGATCTCGTCCTGCGACGGTATACAAAAGGTCTGTTGTTCCAAAATGAGTGCATCACTATGATGAAGCAAAGAGATTAAAGCACACTGTATATGCTCTGCTGCATTTCTAAGGTGAACTACCAATCACTGAAATGGGCTCATCACATCAAAAAAAAAAGAGGTAAGATACTGAAGACTTAAAAAAAAAGAGGTGCTTTTTCACTGCAGTCAGAACCTTTTTTCCCTGTGTTGTTTATGATATTTACCTCCAAGAAGTGAAAGGATAGAGTGCTGACAGATGCAGTGTACTCACTGACATGTTACCAAATGGAAATGGACATGCTGGTTAGTGTGCACTGCAAGCTACACCAGACCCAATGTGGCTGAAGAAATAATTCTCTTACACAGCTCAAACTTTGTGAGTAGAGGGTCCTGGCAACCAAAACTGGAGTTAAAATGACCAAATTTAGGGGCATCCAGGTAGTGTAGCTGTCTATTCCATGTTCTACCATCATGGGGACCGCCAGTTCGAACCCCCATGTTATCTCTGGCTTGGTCGGGTGTCCCTACAGACACAACTGGCCATGTCTGCGGTGGGGAAGCTAGATGTGGGTATGTGTCCTGGTTGCTGCACTAGTGCCTTCTCTGGTTGGTCGGGGCGCCTGTTCGGGGGGGAGGGGGAACTGGGGGGAATAGCGTGATCGTCCCATGTGCTACGTCCCCCTGGTGAAACTCCTCACTGTCAGGTGAAAAGAAGCAGCTGGCGACTGCACATGTATCGGCATGTGGAGGCATGTGGTAGTCTGCAGCCCTCCCCGGATCGGCAGAGGGGGTGGAGCAGCGTGGGGTGGATGGCTTGGAATAGTGGGGTATTTGGCTGGATAGAATTGGGGAGAAAAAGGGGGGGAAAGCCCAAAAAATAAATAAATGAATAAAATGACTCAATTTAAGAGGGGAATTAAAAACAGTATACAACACAAGAATAGAGCTTATTCTAAATCTAAATGACCAAACTCCCTTTCCATGGCTATTTTTCAGAGTATTGTCCTTTTTTCCTCTCATTTAACTTTGTTCTTGAGCCTATTTTTGTTTTATTATGAAGCACTTTGTCCTCTTTTGGTTTAAAATGTGCTTCATAAATACAGCTTTAATCACTAAGGAACTTCTTTAAATGTCAAAAAGCAGTTCAGTTTACAACATCCTAAGAAAAATCTGCTTTTCGAGCTGAGTGATCTGATAAAGTCAACCTTGCGATCCAATCTCTAAAAAAGATGGCCTGGTTGTGCACGTGTGTGTGTGTATGTGTGTGTGTGTGTGTGTGGGGACATGCTTCCAGGATGAGTAATGTGCGTGGAGTGACCAGGGCATGTGGCCGTGGTTTGGTGGGTTTTTAAAAGACATCACCTGCTGTTATCTCAGCACTTCCAACAGGCTCAAGAATAACTGACACTACACGTTGATTTTCCACTGGAGAGACAGACAGGCTGACAGACAGATGGACACACTTGCACACAGAAACACAGCAGACAGGCAGCCAATAAAGAAGAAGAAAAAACAATGAAAAAAAACAAGTACAGATACACACCTGTTCTCACACACCCAAACACGATTCCTAATGGCACTGTGCATACATGTTAAGATATTTAGCATGCACACGCACAAAACATCGGACAAGCTATATCACAACTACCCGCACACGCGCACCCAAGTAGGGACACACACCCCTATCTCGAACATCATTCTGTGCAGGGTGGCAAATTAACACCAGCCACCAGCCACACGCTGGGACAATTTTTACTCTACCACCCACTTTGGCAGGTGATCAAATTTGATTTTCAAGGTCCCGGGGTGATTTGGTGGGTGGTAGCCTGCTAGCTGAACTGGAAAAGGTTACTCTGTGGTTTGACAGACAAAATACAGATGTAATTTCTGTCCTAATTAGGGGTATCCCACACAGCATTGGCCAAAGCAGAACAGAGTTCAGTAAGTCAGACGTTCACCATGGACAGTGTGTACTTTAAGACTATGCGAGGGCATACTACCGCAGTCAAAGGGGCAACGTTCTTGATTTCCTAAGGCATACATCAGCATGCAGTTACAAGCTGAAGTAAATGCATGCGTACAGCAACGTGTTGAGCATTTCTTAAACCTGTGAAAAGAAATATATTCTTACCCTTGCGCATTTGAAAATCATGCAGATGAAAAGCTGAATGAATGAACCTAGCAAGACATATTCTCCCATTCACTCAAAAAAACAAAACAAAAACAAAACTGCACACCTTTCTATGTATTCTATGGCTATAATTGTTCATGTACTTGTATTGCCTTGTACCTCACTTTAACAAACGTTTCATAAAAAAATGGGCTGATTTGATTTGCATTTATGTTTCAAATTTCAAACAAGCTTGGCCGTATTTCAGCCATCTGAATGCTTCTTGCGTCCGAGCGATGGACGGACCCTGAATGGTCTCGGATTAGCGAGCTTCTCCTGTATCCTGTATTCATTGTGGCTGATCTTTATTAAAGATGGGGCCGCCGTTGCCTGTGAAAGGGGACCGGCTATACACATGCTGGGAGCCGTGCAAGGAGAAGCGCAGAGCTATGCTAAGGCGCGTGGTCGGGTTTAAGTGACATATCCTACCCTAAGTACCCCCCCGGCTAACCATGTGAAATAATAGTCCTGGAATTCCTCTTCGCACCCCTCCCTCCTCATCCCTCTCTTTCTCCTACTTTACTCCTGTCACCCAATTCTCCGCTCCTTTTCCACCTGGCCCCCTGTGTTTGAACAGCAGTAGTCACAGATTCTCCCCTCAGACAGGTCAGGGCCGCACTGTTGCTCTCATGGCAGACATCCAGGATCAGCTTTCACGCTCCTAAATCCTCACCTTAACCCGAGAGGCAAAACACCTCTAAACTGACCTCCGGTACAGCTAATGAGAATACTAAGCAGGGCCCCGAGACAATGAGGCGCAGAATGCAGGACTGGCAGCCAACTCTCAGGGACAAGAATACCTCCCGTTAAGGCGGGACAACGGGGTTAATTGTCGTAAAGAGAGCAATTCGCGGCATTTCTATCTATTAGGCCCTCTGCTTTCCCCGGTTTAAAAATAGATCGGAAAGTCTAAACATGGGAGGGCCGGTCACCCTCTCTTGAGAAAAGCCCACGATGACAAACAGGTAGCGTGAAAAGATGTGGTAAGACAAAAGCGGGTAAGTGTAAAAAAGCTGGGAGGCATCCCGACGGTCACGCTTATATTTGGAACAAAATTTCTGGAACCTGAAAAACCATGAAACCTGAACATTCCTCTCTGTTTGGACAGCGGTGCTGAAAAGCAACAAAGAGGGAAATAAAATGGAGAGATGGCAGATGTGAAGCTGCTCGCAGGGCCTTTACAATGTAGTGCTACTCGGCATGAAAAGCAATTTTGCAATTTATTACTGAACAAAAATTGCTCTCATGAAGCTCTAAATCTGTGTATACACCTGGGAATGCTTTGTACTGTTGGGCCTGGAGTCAAACTGAATCAATTCAAGATATAAACTGAAAGTGCAAATAATGCAATAATAAAAGAGAATTTGTTTTCCGATTGGTAGACTGGACACAGCTCTTCACCCTGCAGACAAACCGGGGTTCCCATCCTGCCTCCACAATGCCCATGAGCACAGTTTGGTTTCACTGTATTCATTTGGAAGTTCCCTTGGAAAAAAAAAACAAATAAAAACCGAAAACAAAACAAAATCAGTGCTATAAAAACACAATTACAACTGTGCATGGATATGTAAATAAAAATCATAATATATATAGAGTCATATACAGTAAATAAATACGGTGCTAAATATTGAGTACAGTAATACTGGAGCACCTGGGTCTCGTTACAAAAGGACGTTGAAGGCGCCCGATCTGTCAACTAGGAAAGCCATTCAGAGAAACTGACCGCTGCCGCAGCCCCAAGGCCTGACCACGACCCTGGCAGGGGTCAAGCTGTGTGTGGAGTGATACGCTATTGTACCAACAAGTGGGGAGTGTGCCTCAGATAGATGACACAAGAGCCCCGGTGCCCGTGGGGCTAAGAGTGTGGTGCGGACAGATGACACGCATGCCACGCAATTCCTCCTTGAAGGATGGAGGCCGCTGTGGAGTTTTAAAAGGGCTCTTTGGGGTAGTAGTGCGTGTGTGTGTCTATGTGGTGGTGGTGGGGGGTTATCACAGGCAGCGGCTGTTAGGCATGCAATTAAGGAGAGGCCCCTTAACACGCAAATACACAGGCACACACTGGCACAGCATCACACGGGTACAGACGTGTTGTGACACTTATAGACAGGCAGCCACACTCATTCAGCCCTCCCTGGCAGTATTCATCAATCTGTTGTCCTTTGACCCACAGCCCAGACACTTACAGGCTTTAAACACACACACACACACACACACACACACACACACACACACACACACACACACACACACACACACACACACAAGAATTTAAAAGAGAACAGCACTAAGCACTTCAGCACCTTACGCTGAGTTGTCTGTGTGTTACTCCTGCAGTCACAGCCAGTCCATTCAAAGTTCATTAACATACAACAACTCTTATGCAGCCTGAAACTGAAAACTAGATTCAACTTTGTGAGGTCATTGGGTATGGATGGTAGAGCTTTTCCACAAAAGTAAAAAAACAAACAAAAACAAAAAAACCTTATTTTTTGTGGCCTGTATGGACGGAATGTCTTTGTTTCTAACAACAAAATGGGTTTCGTGGCAAAGTTAATTTTCAGTTTTATATCGGACAACTGCCAAGACCTCTCATCAAATCCCTCTCTCCATCTCTTAATTCATTCCCTACAAAGCAGTCAAATATCCTAGACTTTCTGCAGCATTGACGAGATATCCAAAATTTTCCACCACATTTTTTGAATTCCTTAACAACTTTCACAACCTTATTTCAGGAAAACTGAAAAGTCATCCTGGACTGTCCAATTACTTTAAACTTTGTATAACAACCTGGATATTAACCAAGTAGTTCCAGGAACAATGTTTTTATCGGTCAATGAATTATAGAAGTAAATTGTGTTACACAAATGAGAAAAAGACAACTTCTAACTAAACAAACTTCAAGTTAAATAGATTGCACAAATGAAGCTAACTCTTTAAAAAAAATCTGAAACTTAATCTCCTTCCTGCATTTTCAATAATTTTTACCCCTTTTTCTTGTACTTGGCCAATTAGCCCACTCTTCCGAGCCCTCCCGGTTGCTGCTTTTCCCCCCTGCTGATCCGGGGAGGGCTGCAGACTATCACATGCCTCCACATGCCGATACATGTGGAGTCACCAGCCGCTTCTTTTCACCTGACAGTGAGGAGTTTCACCAGGGGGACGAAGTACATGGGAGGATCACGCTATTCCCCCCAAGTTCCACCTCCCCCTTGAACAGGCGCCCCGCCGACCAGAGGAAGCGCTAGTGCAGCGACCAGGACACATACCCACATCCAGCTTCCCACCCGCAGACACGGCCAATTGTGTCTGTAGGGACGCCCAACCAAGCCGGAGGTAACACGGGGATTTGAACCGACGATCCCTGTGTTGGTAGGCAACGGAACAGACTGCTACGCCACCTGGATGCCCTCAAATCTACATTTGTGAATAATAAATCATGTGGATTGGCTCAAATGTATGTAAGGATTTCTGAGACAAATTTAGCAGTGAGCTCAAGTGCTCCAGTCCATATGTGTCCCCCCCAAGGGATATTCACTTTGGCATTTACATCACAATTTGCAATCTGTATCATCAACTACCACCCTGTATTATCATTCTTTTCTTCAGATACATAACTAATGGGTATGAACGTCTTGGAAAGGACATTTATGGTTTGGTACCTGTATGCAAGACATGGATGTGTGAGAATCATATTCTCTGCATTTGTTAATGGTTTCCCTGCATTTATTTAATTTTCAAACAAATCTCTGATCACACACACACACACACACACACACACACACACACACACACACACACACACACACACACACACACACACACACACACACACACACACACACCTGATGCAATTCCAGGCTCGGTTCCTAGCTGGTCTTTCTGGCTCACAAATACAGTCTGGGCTTTCCTCTAGCACTGTAGTAAAAGATGGGACTTCTGTGGCAGAGCTGGTACCCAACATTTTAGACTTTTTCTCCAAGTACATATGTGTACTTTCAACAGCTACAGAACACACATGAGCACACGCACAATTACAGAGAATGACACTTTAAATTTCTTTGAAAACAGGGTGATTACAATGTTGAACATGGATGCAAACGCAGAAGCACAAAGACGTGCATGAAAGACAGACACGCAATTATAAACACACACACACACACACACACACGCAAAATAGAATCTAACTCCATTTAAATCACAGAGTGACAGCAATGACAAATGCAGACACACACACATGAACCAGAGGAGTGCCAAGCATTCCAAGGGGAGCCTCAACATGCTCTGATGCGGGGGTATGATTGGGTGGTGGGTTATTGGGGCTGCTGCGTTATAGGGATGGACACAGACACCTCTTTGAAAGTGATACATGGCCCTGCCTGGCAGCTAGCGCCACTTCAGATCCCTCTAGACGAGCACGGAGGATGCCAAGCAAGAAGGGATTTAGCGAGGTAATGAGGCCCACAGGCCTAGGCAGACGAACGAACACACACACACACACACACACACACACACACACACACACACACACACACACACTCATTCACATGTCCCCATGCTTAAGCTTGATCCATCGTAGCACCAACTGTCAGGCTATCACGGATGTGCGCTCAACGCATCTAACAAAGTACATTCGATGAACTGGTATGCACTTAGGCAACAACATGAAGCAACATTTCACTACCCGTAGTGCACACACACACACACACACACACACACACACACACACACACACACACACACACACACACACACACACCACCTGCTGTAGGATGGAAATGCAAAGTGGAAGGGTTGTATCACGCTTTGAAGGCCACATGGCTGCGCAACAGGATACATCCGGTCACACTGACTGAAACCAATATGATGCATATAAAAGATACTATACATGTACACACACACATCTGTGTGTAGATACAGACTTTAGTCATGCTATACTTCTGAAAAAATTAACACCCGTTTTATATGCCTAATTTGACCCAATTTTATAACGCTAACCCCTAAATGGAAAATGCTCCCTTCTCAAAGCCAGGAACAACAAAACAACATCCGTGTTCCTGGGTACACATACACACACTTCAGTACACCCCGCGATCCCACACCAGACAAAGCAGATGTTCCTCCCCACTCCTTAATCGTGTTACGCTTTCATACATCATATTTATACAGTGCAATATTAGTCTTCACACAATGACAGAAGGTGTAAAAGCAAAGTATTATCCGAAACACTTCAATACCTGGACACTTCTATACTTCTCCCAGACCTATTCTGTTTCCCTGAACCTGGCCTGCCATGCAAAAACAAAGGATATGATTAGGGGGCAGGAAGTTCCAGCTTAGGACCTGGTTGGCCAGGGCCAGGTAGCGCTGGAACACAGAGGACATCTGGGCATTGAGGTTCTCCCGGCGACTGAACTCCTGAAGCACCTCCATGGTCAGCATAAAGATCTGACGGAGGTCCTCCTCCTGCGGGGGGGTGGGGGGGTTGGCATTGACATAAGAGAGAGAATGGGCACTTAATTGGAACCATGTGTAACCAGTTAGCTCTATAGCACAATATCATTAATACTGAAAAGTAGATGATTACTGGAGTACTGTTGAGGAAAGAAAACACTAGACAGGACATGGAAGGTTTTAGCAGGTGGCTGCTGTTAATACCCCGTCCTTGATAAACACTTATGACTTTGAAGCAGGTAACTTACACACATACGAAAACAAACAGGTGAAGTAGGGGGCTCATACCTGGAAGAGCCGCTTGCAGCTGCCATGAAACTCCATGCTGAGGCCGATACTGCTGGTCTTACTGGAGCTGGAGAACTCGCTGAGTAGAGCAGTCAGGATAGAACAGGCCAGCGTCTGCTGCAGGTGCAGAAAGAACACACACACACACACACACACGTCAAAGGTTATATAAAGAGTTGTACTGAGGTCAGCTGGATGATGAGAAAAACTTTGGGGAAGTCCCCCCCCCCCACTCACCCACCCACCCACCCGTTCCCCCCCCCCACCCCCACCCACATAATAAAGATGTCAACCATCTGAAGAAAATTGGGGACTACTACTGCAGTAAGATTTCCGTCACAAGAGCAAAGCAACATCTGGGTCCAGGAGGAGTATATCCAGCAATGTATTGCCACAACAGCCCTGAGAAATGGGACCACTGATCCCATAACAGTTTAAAGAACTGGAAGGGAAACGCTGAAGACTTAATGCCATCTAGTGGGTGAAAAGGAGAAAAACATGATGTGTTTGTCTACATACGTATATGTCATCTGTAGACCACCAGTTCTAAATTTTTTGATGACAAGAACAGTTTACTTTACAGGGCCCCAAATAAGAATATTTTCTCCACAGAATATTCTGAGAAGACACCTATGGTGTCTGCCACAAGAGGGGAGATAGCAGTGGAGAGAGAAACCACTGACCAGACTAGGTATTTTTACACATCGTTTTCCTGGTGCAAAATTCTAGTGAAATGAACAACAACGAAGTTAACGCTTTCCTCACTTTACTGGACAATCCCAGGAAACCCATATCCCTCTGGAAAACACGGTTTTAAAATGCTGCCACAAGAACACTGTCCTCATGTTAGGTAGTTGATAGACACCATGGGGGCATTCAATTGACCTTAGTTCGTCCTCCATTGGCAGAGACTAGATAGTATTGAATGCGCTGGAGAAATCAAGGAACATGACTCACTGTGGTGCTCACACTTTCCAGAGAAAAATATTCCATATTACACAGACAGTATTGAGGTATGCAAAAACCAGCCTTTCTAGTATCTTCACGATTTGGGGTGACAGAGCCACTGATATGTATGACTTTGTTTAAGACACTGGGATGCCTACTCTTGGATGCTGGGACCAGAGAGGATATTTTCCACATCACTGGGATCTGCTCCATACGTAGGCTCATGTTCAATTTATATTCTCAGTGACCAGAAAAATAGAAACCCTTGTACTTCAGAGGAAACAGGCACTCCCTGACCACTTGCATATGTGCCACTACATTGACAGGTGCATGCAACAGCAATTCCCATTTCCACACCTGCTCTGCATGTGAACAGATTTCCAAAAATGGGTTAAAGCATGATCTAGTGGACTTTGAAAGAGGCATGATTGTGGGTGCCAGTATGGTAGGTTTAAGCATCACTAAGACCATACAGTGTGTACAATGTGTACAATGAATGGATCAGAACACAAGACAGCTCATCAAAATGTTTGTTATGTAGGAGGCGGCCTTTGGTAGATTAACATGGGAGACGTTGGGTAGCTCGGGCAACAACAAATAATCGTCAATCCACAGTATGAAAGAACAACCAATTCCAGAACACACAATACGTATCACTCTTGCCTGTATGGGGTATAACAGCAGAGGACCACACAGGGTATCTCTCCTGTCCACAGTAAACTGCCAAAGGCATAGCAGTGGGCTAAGAGACATCAGCACTGGACTGTTGATGACTGGAAAAAGGTTGTCTGGTCTGATGAATCCCAGTTCAAATTGCAATAACATGGTCATAGACCCAGGGTGGGGCACTAGAAATGCGAAGCAATGGGCACATCAGGCATGTTTACAACCAGACCTGCAAACTTTATAGTGACAAAGGTGACAAGATACTAAACTGAAATCAGGTAGGTGGGTCCAGGGGCATTCTCCCCCAGAAGAAAATGTTAGTGATTTTAATATGCAAATTAAGCCTGTTGGAGCATTCTGAGTTTAGAATACAATGACAAAACAACATCTTGTTTCGATAAACACATAACACAAACACAGGTTGAGCGGCTGGTGCTCTGGTGCAGTCAGAACAACTTGGAGCTAAACACACTCAAGACTGTAGAGATGACAGTGGACTTTAGGAGCCACCCCTCAGCACTGCTCCCCCTCACAATATCTTAACATTCCTGTGTCAACCGTGGAGCTCTTCAAGTTTCTGGGAACTACCATTTCCAAAGACCTGAAGTGGGAGACCAACATCAACTCCATCCTCAAAAAGGCCGAGCAGAGGATGTACTTTCCGTGGCAATTGAGGGAGTTTGGCCAATTCTACACCACAGCCATTGAATCTGTCCTGTGCACATCCATCATGATCTGGTTCGGAGCAGCCACAAAACAGGGTAGGATTAAGACTGCAGCGAACAGGAAGGTCAGTAGAAAAAAAAACATTGGTGCTCCTCTGCCTACCCTGCAGGATTTGCACACCTCTAGAGCCTGGAAGTGGGAGGGCAGAATCAGCACAGACTCCCCCTTCCCACACACACACCCAGGACACAGTCTGTTTGAACTCCTACCCTCCTACCCCTGGCAAGTGCTACAGAACAATGTGCACCAAAACCACCAGACACAGGAACATTTTCTCCCACAGGCCATCCCTCTCATGAACACTTAACAGTGCAATAATAGACACTTTTTATATAAATTTGACACTGTAAATAGCCCCCTCTCATCAAGATGTCTCACCTAGATATCGCCGATGTACACTACCTATTTTTTATTATTATTTATTTCTGATTTCTCCCAATTTAGTGGCCAATCGATCCCTATTTTAATTCAAACACCCACCCTCGTACTGCATGTGTTCGCCAACTGCATCTCTCCGGCCGGCAGTCTCGAAGGAGACGCCTCCCCACTTTTGTGACAAGGCGACTCCAGGCCGAACCACTGCTTTTTCCAACACACACAGAGACGCATTCATGTGACGAACACAAGCCGACTCCGCCCCCCTCCCGAAGACAGCGTTGCCAATTATTGCTGCTTCATCGAATCTGGCCATAGTCGGATCTGACGAGACCGGGGCGCGAACCCCGGTCCCCAGTGGGCAACTGCATCGACACAAAGCCAATGCTTAGACCGCTACACCACCATGGACCCCCTATTTTTAAATCAGATGTGCAATACAAATGTACAATTGTAAACGCATATACAACTGCTGTATACTGGTTATAAATTATTACAATAACATCAGCATACAACATTGTAGGCCCATGGACCACGGCCCTGACCGAGGCTGCGCCTGAAGAGGAATCACTGAGGGCGGTCTGATAGGACGCGGAAGCGGGGCAGGCTAAGCTAACTGCTAGCCCATGCAGACTGTCAGTTACGACAGTCATCCTGGCTGGTGTCCGTTCTCATGGACAGTGGCATTTTTTCTTCTTTTTTTTGGTTTAGTTTAGATATATGTGTTAGTTTGGATATATGTGTTCTTGTAGTTTTCGGATATGTGTTTTTGTCTTTGTGTTGCACTGCTGTGGGCTGGGGGAAATGATGTTTCATTTCATTTCATGTGCACAAGTGCATGAAATGAAAGGACAAAGTGTTTCTGATTTTGATCTTAGCTCTGCCATTCTCAACCATCTTTGGCAGTGTCTCCCATTTGGACTTGGGGACTTCCAGTCTGTATTCAGTACAGATGTTCCTGTACACTATCCCAGCCACTGGGTTATGCCTTTCAGTAAAAAAAAAAGAAAAAAAAGAAGCATAACCAAGTGGCTGGGATAGTGTACAAGAATATCTGTTCTGTGGATCTGTAATACTGTATCTGTAATACTGTAATACTGTGGATTTCACCTTCCACATCTGATCTAGTTCATACCTCAGCCCTTGGTATTTCTCTAGCTTCCTGATGTGTGTGTGTGTGTGTGCTCTTCCAGCATGTGCTGCAGCCCCTGTGGTACTACTTTGGTGATGGATGTGAGCCCACTAGGGCAATTTTGAAAGATCTGGAGGGAGCAGGGGTGGCACGGTGGCACAGTGGTTAGCACAGTCGCCTCACAGCAAGAAGGTCCTGGGTTCGAGCCCCAGGATAGTCCAACCTTGAGGATCGCCCCGGGTCATCCTCTGTGTGGAGTTTGCATGTTCTCCCCGTGTCTGCGTGGGTTTCCTCTGGGTGCTCCGGTTTCCTCCCACAGTCCAAAGACATGTAGGTCAGGTGAATCAGCCATACTAAATTGTCCCTAGGTGTGTGTGTGTGTGTGTGTGTGTGTGTGTGTGTGTGTGTGTGTGTGTGTGTGTGTGTGTGTGTGTGTGTGTGTGCTGGCCTGGCGGACTGTCCAGGGTGTCTCCTTGCCTGCTGCCCAATGACTGCTGGGCTAGGCTCCAGCATCCCCGCAACCCTGAGAGCAGGATAAGTGGTTTTGGATAATGGATGGATGGAGTATATAATATAAACCAGTGATTCAAATAAATTCTTTAATGGACAGTACAAGCCTGTTTCATGCCATAAACAATCATCAGCTGTCAATAAAGCTACACAGGGAAGAACACAACTATTATGTTCTTATGGAGTATATAACATATAAGTATAATGTTATAAATTATTAATCCATAAGAAAACTCTGTATAGTTGTGACATACCTTGTTGTTCATACATGCTTACCTCCAGTATTCTATTTATCATTCCTATAAATTAAAAAAAAATGTATTGCCTTTTTTTGAGTGATATATGCAAGTACTAGAAGCTATTGTAAACCGGAGTCAAATTCCTTGTATGCATAAGCACACTTGGAAACTAAGGTGGATTCTGATTCTAATAAGTTTTATTGTATTTCGATTATTTGAACCACAAAGTGGTTTGGATAATGGATGGATAGATGGATGGCTAACTACAGGCGAGAGAGGGGAAGAAGAACACACGTCATGCTTTTCTTTCTTTCTTTTAATTCTTCCCACGGCGTGCAGGCAACTGCCGCTGTGGGCTATGTATGGCAAATTGTAGTCCCTCACTCACTCATGGACGACCTGAGAGGGATGTTTAGTAGGACGTGCGCACAACTACTAGGATGTGCCACAATTCCAACTGCCGCCATGGGCTATGTGTGGAAAATTGTGGTCACTCACTCACTATGGACGACCTGAGAGGGACATCTGCTGTTGCCCCCTTTCTCATAGAACACCATCTTGCTGCACCTACACATGCAGTACAGGTGGCCCATGAGTCTGGACGGTTTCGTACTTGTCTCTTTGCCTGTTTTTCGCATGCATGTTTGCTCTGCTTTGCAATATGCCACCTTCTTGCACGCATATTCTGCCCAACCATGTGTCGTCTTGACTCAGCAGCAGTGGTGCATGGCTGGCAGTTAACTCTTTTTTAGTCCGTTATCAAATATTTTATATCAGATATATGGGTTTCTTTCATCTAATTGCCATAAAAAAAAAACATAGATGGTTCCATACTTGCTCAGGCTGCAGGTAATCAAACTTGACTCACAGCAAACTCTTCATGCCATGGACCATCATTCTCACGTAATTCACTTTAGCCTACGCAAATAAAGTGCCGCACTGTAGCCTCCAAACATGATAAATCCAAAAATGACGAGCGTAACAATACACGTTAATATTTGCTACAAAAATAAAAGATTACCTCAAGTTTTGGTAGACACATTCACCAAGGTCGAGGGTGTCTTAAAGAGGACATCATGTGGCAGACAAGATCAAAGTTCTAATTGGACCAGAGAAATGCCAAAGAAATTTAGTTAAATTACACTATTGATTGGACAATCAAATAAGGTTGATGCTACCCTGGATCGGCGGGAAGGACAATCTCACAGCAAAGACAAATAATGCACAATTGCAGCGCCCCCCCCCCCCCCACACACACACACACTCCATTTTTAAAAACTCTCCAGAGCTACACAATTCACGTGAATGACCTGGTTGACACTAAAAACAGCAATTGTCGCTGAAGATGAGTTTGCAGGTATGACAACAATAAAGGTTGATGGAGGAAGAGTACTGGTTCGGGGGGGTGTTTTGCTGGCATACACTGAGTAGATTAATAACAGCAGATCAACACCTTGATGCCAGAGTATATCTTAACGTCAAAGCAGACCAATTTCTGAGTAAAGCAATGCACGCTAGTGATACGAGACTCCATTACCTGCAATATGAGATTAGCTTTGTCCCAGCCTTGGTTCAATGTTTACCCAGGGGCAGAGTCTCCAACATAGAGGCTAATCTTAGGGTGCTGGCACCACAGAAGGAGAATCAGGGAACCCAGGCACAAAGCACCACTACTTAGAGCAACATTGTTATTCATGTCGGCACCAATAACGCTAGGATGAAGCAATCAGAGATTACAAAAGCCAGTCTAGTCAGGATGCTGGAGTTGGCCAGAAAGACGTGTCGGCATGGATTAATTGTCTCTAGTCCCTTACCTGTGAGGGGTAATGATGAGATGTACAGTAGGCTCACCTCAATGAACCGCAGGCTGGCTCATTACTGTAATGAGCAGGGATTCAGCTTTGTTGATAACTGGCCCTCTTTCTGGGGCTGCCCTTACATGCTGAAAGCGGACTGGATTCACCCTAGTAGGGACAGTGCTGCTCTTTAGTCTAGCAATATAGATAGCTGTGTACGTTTAGTTTGACACTAGGGACTACGTTTAGTTTGACACAAGGGACTCAGCAGGTTGCAGGCGATTAGAGAGCTGGCTAGGTTTAAATCTAATGTGGATGTGTAGTCGACTAGTTTAGTTAATATGTTTAGTCAGGGAATTTCTCATAGTATCAGACTGACTGCTTGGTCTATAACATTGAGACCATCTCCCTTCCCTGCTGTATTGCTCCCAAGCTCTTCTCTCCTAAATGTGTGAATCACAATAATCATTCCGACCACTGGTGGTGGTAAAATGTGCAACAAAGGTCCAATAATCTACAGAACCAAACATCTAATGTTACCACACATTGTTCAAAGCGTAGGTCTTCAAAACTGTCAACTAATACAAGGTGTCTAATTCCAATTAATATTTCACCTATTGGTAGCTCTAAAGTTCTGCCTACTACTTGATCACTTAAACAAGACGTTTAAATTTGGTTTCATAAACACCAGCCTTACTAATAAATGATCTGATTTTTGAACATAGTTTTGATATGATTGGGTTATGTGAAACATGGCTGAAACCAAATGTTTTCCTTCCCTTAAATGAAGCTTCCCCACCTGACTATATTATGCCCATGCATGTAGCTTGGGCAAATAAACAAGGTGGGGGTGTCGCCTTAACATTTAAGTCTATTTTCAATTTACCTTCTAAATTTTAATCTAAATTCAAGTCTTTTGAGGTTCTAATTCTAAGTCCACCTCTCTCAGCCACGAATAGACTCTGCTCAGTCGAGACTGTGATACTCTATCGACCTCATGGCACATACTAGTATTTCTTGAAAAATTTTGAGAATTTATCTCAGGTCTTTTTACTCATTTCGATCATATTCTAATTCTTGGTAATTTCAACATTCATCTGAATAAGGCTGGTGATCCTCTAAGTAAAGCCATTCTGGTGCTTGTTGATACTTTTGGGTTCGCTCAGTTTGTTCAAGAGTTGACTCATTGCACTGATTTGTTTTTATCTAAAGGGATAGCCGTTTCTGATCTGACTGTCTTGCCACCCACATCTGCTGTGTCAGATCATTTTCTCATTAAATTTGACGCATTAATGGCCTGTCCTGTTAATGTTGGCACAGATGTAACTGCCACTAGCCACATTGGCCTGTCCACTGTAGCTGCATTTGGCCAGCAGCTGACTGAAGTCTTGGCTCCTTTCACTGTAGAGACAGACTCTGCCGAAAATCTCACTAGTGACTTAAATGTGGCCCTCTCTAGTCTCCTCGATTCAGTTGCACCTCTCACTACCAGAGCTAGGCAACTAAAGAGACATGTACCCTGGTTAAACGATGAGACACATGCTCTTAAGCCAGCCTGCAGGAGACTGGAACGTAAATAGCGAAAATAAAAATTGGAAGAGTTTTTTTTTTACCTATCTTGGCATGAGTGTTTATTAAAACAAAAGTGTGCTTTATCTGCTGTGAAAGCAGTGTATGTGTATCTCTCTCACTTAATCAATATTAATAAACATAATCCCACATTTCTTTGACACTGTATCTAAATTCACCAAAAAGCAGCCGTTTATTAGCTGCTCACCATTCACAGCCCACAAGTTTATAGACTTTCTGTGCAATAAGGTTGATGAGATCATAAACAAATTTAGTTCTTCAACTCCAGCTACTCCTGCAGATCCTGTCTTACCAAATTTATGTCTATACAATGAGTCACTGATAGTCCCTGTTATTATAGCTTGATAGTTTGACTCAACTTGTGTACTTGACCCTTTATCGGCAAAACTTTTTAAAGACCTCTGGTCTTTCCTGGTACCTATGATGCTGGACATTAATTTATCACTTACTAATGGCATTGTTCCCAGCAGTTTTAAGACAGCTGTGGTCAAACCTCTAATTAAGAAATCACACCTCGATCCAGGGTCTATTAATAACTATTGACCAGTCTCTAATCCTCTATTCTTTTCTAAAGCATTAGAGAAAGTTGTGTATCAACAACCTTCGACCCATATAGAAGAAAACGATCCATATGAACCTTTTTGATCGGCTTTCAGGACCTGTCACTCCACTGAAACTGCTCTGAGCAGAGTGGTGAATGATCTTCTACTTGCTATGGACTCTGCTTCCACCTCTGTGCTTCTACTGCTGGACTTCAGTTCGGCCTTTGACACCATTGATCACTGTATACTATTAGAATACATTTTGGTGTCTCTGGCTTAACTCTCTCTTGGCTTAAGTCCTACTTAGCTGGAAGAACAAAGTGTGTCTGCTATAATAACATTACATCGAAGTTCTTTGACGTTAAATATGGCGTACCTCAGGGCTTGGTTCTTGGCCCTCTTTTCTCTCTTTATATTTCACCTCTTGGCCAAATCATACACAGTTGTAGAACAAATTTCCATTGCTATGCAGATGATACTCAGCTGTATGTGTCTATAAGGGCTGACGATCACACTCAAATGCCTAATTTAGAGTCCTGTTTGGTTGCTGTGAAAAATTGGATGTCAATAAATTTCCTGCTTTTAGATTCAGCTAAAACTGAGATGCTGGTCGTTGGCCCTGCTAGACACAGAAACCAATTTGATCAAGTAACAGTAATAGTGTGGCAGCCAAAAATCTTGGTGTTATGTTTGATCCCAGCCTTTCCTTTGATAAGCACATTAAAGAAATCCCCAAGACTGCCCTTTTTCACTTACATAACAGCTAAAATTCAGTCTTTCCTGTTCATGGCTGATGCAGAGACTCAAAGCCATGCATTTGTTTCATCCAGACATGATTACTGTACTGTTCTGTTTTCATGGCTGCCACATGCTAGTACTAAAAGTCTTCAGATGGTTCAAAATACTGCTGCTAGAATCCAAACTAAAACTAGAAATTTGACCTATTACACCAATTCTTACCTCCCTTCATTGGCTTCCTATCCATGTTAGATCAGACTTCAAGGTGCATCTGCTGATGTATAAAATCCAAAAATGGGCTTGCCCCATCATACCGGTCTGATCTCCTTAAACGGTACATTCCATCTCAACCTCTTCGCTCTTAAAAATACAGGGCTCCTGTGTGTACCCAAAGTTAAAAAGAAGTCAGCTGGTGGCAGGGCCTTTTCCTATCGGGCCCCATTCTTGTGGAATAACCTGCCTGCTGCCAGACAATCAGAGTCTGTTGAGTCCTTTAAATCCAAACTTAAAACTTATCTTTTTGCCTTAACATACAATTATTCTCTTTTAAATGGAGTACTTCACTACCTGTAATGCATAGTGGGTCTGTTTCTGCCTCAATGAATTTACCAAGTACTGTTCTGCTGACAAAAAAAGAGTATAGATTATTGACTATTGTAAACTGATTTCTTCTCTCAAATGTCTTTTCTCACTCTCCGAATGATACCTTCTCCTTTTTCTTCTCCTGTGTATGTGAATGGTGTTACGTGAGTCTCCCATGTGTGCATGTGTAGTCTGTCCTCCTGCCAGGTCTACATGGTGATGGTGGCTGCATGGCTCAGGTCCTGGGCTTTTCTGGTGGCATCTGGACACTGCTTGGTGTCCTCCTCATCATATTCTTCATATATCATATAATTCCATTATAATTCTGTTATTCTCTTTCAATGTTGTATTTTGTAAATTGTGTTTTATTCTGTACACACAAGATCCATTGCATGTCTATCCATCTTGGGAGAGATCCCTGCTCTGTTGCTCTGCCCGAAGTTTCTTCCTATTTTTTCTCCCTGTTAAAGTGGTTTCTTTAGGGAGTTGTTCCTTATCCGTTGCGAGGGTCTAAGGGCAGGATTTTATATTGTTGTAAAGCCCACTGAGGCAAATTTGTGATTTATGATACTAGTCTATACAAACAAAAATGGCTTGACCAGGTTCATACATTCATGGCCATCATGTTACATCATCATGGCCATGGGGTTACATGACTACATTTAACAAGATAATGCTCATCTTAGTGCAAGAATCATCTGGGAATGGCTCAAGTCAAGTCAAGTCAATTTTACTTGTATAGCCCAATATCACAAATTACAAATTTGCCTCAAGGGGCTCAACAGCAACACAACATCCTGTCCTTAGACCCTTGCACTGGATAAGGAACAACTCCCAAAAACAAACAAAAAAAACAAACAAACAAACAAACCCTTTAACAGGGAGAAAAAATAGGAAGAAACCTCAGGGAGAGCAACAGAGAAGGGATCTTTCTCCCAAGATGGACAATGTGCAATGAATGTTGTGTTTACACAATTTACAGAATACATAATTTACAGAATACAACATTAAAAGAGGATAACAGAATTATAATGGAATTATAAAATTTAAATGTGGTTTAATCTGATTTGCAAATACAGATTTCCACGCTTTTTTTGTTTTTGTTTTTTTGCTGTCAAGAGTTGATAAAAGCAATTTAATTCCAACCTGGATATACCAAAAATCAGATTTAGGCTGCAAGTTTGAACATAGCCAAAGCTGTTGAAAAACTGGTTCAACTCATTTGCCCTGACCACCTTCCCCCCAGAAGTTAGCTGCTCGCCTGCTTTGTAAAGAGATCTTCCTCATGGGGGCGTCTGGGTAGTGTAGTGATCTATTCCATTGCCTACCAACAAGGGGATTGCCAGTTTGAATCCCTGTGTTACCTCTGGCTTAGTCAGGTGTCCCTACAGGCACAATTGGCCGTGTCTGCAGGTTGAAAGCCAGATCTGGGTATGTGTCCTGATTGCTGCACTAGCGCCTCCTCTGGTCGGTCAGGGTGCCTGTTCAGGGGGGAGGGGGAACTAGAGGGAATGGCGTGATCCTCCCACGTGCTACGTCCCCCTGGCAAAATCCCTCATTATCAGGTGAAAAGAAGCGGCTGGCGACTCCACATGTATCGGAGGAGGCATGTAGTAGTCTGCAGCCCTCCGCGGATCGGCAGAGGGGGTGGAGCAGCGACCAGGACGGCTCGGAAGAGTGGGGTAATTGGACAGGTACAATTGGGGAGAAAAGGGGGAACCCCCCCCAAAAAGAAGATCTTCCTCATGTCACTCCTCACCTTCCTCTTCCTCAACTTGTCCTCTATCTTCTTAGTTTTTATTTCCCTCTCCGATTACCTCCTTCAGTTCCCCCTGAACACACTTCAACTCTTCCCTGTCACCAGACCTGAAGGCCCACTTTTTTTGTCATTTAGAAGGGCTTTTGGGTCAGCTTGTTTAGTTAGCAGTGTACTTTATATACACTGATGAGTCAAAATATTATGTGCAATCACAGGTGAACTGAATAACACTGATCATCTCCAAACAAGGGCACGTGTCAAGGTCTGGGTGATTAGAAGGTAAGCGAACAGTCAGTTCTCATAATCAATGTGTTGGATGCAGGAGAAATGGGCAGGAGTAAAGACCAGAGTGACTTTGACAAGGACCAAATTTTTATCGCCAGATAACTGGGATAGAGCATCTTTGGCAAGGCTTACAGGGTGCTCATGGTCAACAGTGGTGAGTAACTACTGACAGTGGTCTGAGGAGGGACAAACCACAAACCGGCAACATGGTGTTGGGCACCCAAGGCTCATCAATGTGCAAGGGCAACGACGCCTATCCCATCTGGTCCGAACCCACAGAAGATCTATTGTGGCACAAGTCACAGAAAACTTTAATGATGGCTAGGAATGTGTCACAACACTGTACATTGCACCCTGCTGTGCATTGGGCTGAGTAGCCGCAGACCGGTCACAGTGCCCATGTTGACCCCTGTCCACCGTCGAAAGCACCTACAATGGGCACGTGAGCATCAGAACTGGACCTTGGAGCAGTGGAAGAATGTTGCCTGGTTTGATGAGTCCCGTTTTCCCTTAGATCACATGGATGGCCGTGTACATGTGTGCCATTTACCTGGAGAAGCGATGGCACCAGGATGCACTGTGGGAAGCTGACAAACTGGTGGAGGGAGTTTGATGCTACGGTCAATGTTCTGCTGGGAAACCCAGGGTCTGGCTATTCACGTGGATGCCAATTTGACACATGCCACCTGCCTAAACATTGTTGCAGAACAGGTACACCCATTCATGGCAACCTTATTCCCCATCAGCAACACGATTTACATCTACGTCACATGGGAAAGATGGCTGTGCCGCTGTGTTTGGCTGTTTATCATAGCCTGTTGCCATTTTTGTTTGTCCTTGTTCTGTTTTTGTCTCTGCGTATGGATGATGTGCAAGCCACGATTGTCTACGATCATCAAACACTACTAAATATTTGAGCCTCTGTCATGGACTTACAAGCTCGGAATCCCAAACAAAGAAGCTTTCACCACTCTCTATTTTCCCCAACTACCGGAAGGTATATATGCTCAGTCCTGCATCTACCATCATAGGAAACGAGCCAGGAGACAGGAGTAAATGTGTAGGCGCCTCAGTTAAACTGAGGAATCTTGTCAGCTCTCACTTGGCACTGGCCCACCTTAGTCAGCTCGATGATGTTGGACCTGGTCGACCTTGTCACTTGATTCCTGGGCGCTCCCTTGAGACCAGGTATGCCTCTCTCCGACCGATTATCCCAGACACAGACCTGGATGCTGGACCGCTGCCCTGTGGGTTCCCTGCCAGGCTAACTGTGAAGCAGGGTGGTATAGTCCTCCAGAATCTCTGCCCTCTGGCATGGGAGCCATTATCAGATTATACTGCTATCCAGGTTAAAGTGGCTCTGTTCAGTGTGAGATCCTTATCCAATAAGATTTTTATTCTCAGTGACTTTTTCATGGCCCATGGACTGGATTTTCTACTGGTGAAAGAAACCTGGATGAACGCTAGTGAGCTTGCACCACTTGTTGAGCTCTGTCCAGATGACTAACCTTCTTAGCATGCCTAGACCCTCTGGGTGCAGAGGGGGTCTAGCTGCTGTCATCATGGCCATGGGGTAGGGTTCAGTAGGCGGCAGTTAACATTTTAACTGCTGCCTACTGAACTCTTATTTCCCCAGCTTCAAGGTGCAATTAATTAAAGTGGACCTGGTCAATCCCCTCTTAATTGCTCTTGTGTATCGGCCACCAAAAATACTTAAAGACTTTATCACTCAATTTGCGGACTTCCTTTCAAACACTATGCCCAACTTTGATTGAGTTCTGATTCTTAGTGATTTTAATATTCATGTTTGCAGTCCCACTAAGCCTCTCGCAAATTATTTTATATATCTGATTGAGTCTTTTAATCTTGCTCTGCTTACCACTGGTTCTACTCACAAGCTAGGCCATACACTTGACCTAGTCTTATCATTTGGTTTTCCAATCTGCAATGTGGATATAATTGATTCTTCTCTGTCAGATCACAGTGTTCTCTTTTTTTTTTGGACCCCCCCCCTTTTTTTTTCTCCCCAATTGTACCCGGTCAATTACCCCACTCTTTCGAACCATCCCGGTTGCTGCTCCACCCCCTCTGCCAGGTTGGTGAGGGCTGCAGACCAACACGTTTCCTCCGACACATATGGAGTCGCCAGCTGCTTCTTTTCACCTGACAGTGAGGAGTTTTGCCAGGGGGGTGTAGTGTGTGGCAGGATTACAATATTCCCCCCAGTTCCCCCTCCCCCGCAAATAGGTGCCCCGACCTACCAGAGGAGGCGCTAGTACAGCGACTGTAGGGACTCCCAACCAAGCTGGAGGTAACATGGGGATTCGAACGGTGCTCCCCGTGTTGGTAGGCAACGGAATAGATCGCCAAACCACCTGGACACCCTAGTGTTGTCATATTTAATGCATCTCTGCCTTTCTCTTCTATTAAACCTCATCTCCCTGTACATTGCTCTCACTACATTAACTCTGCCCATTAGTCAACTCTGAGGGTCTCATAGATGAAGCGCTTTGGGTGTCTAAAAAAGCACTATATAAATGGAATGATTATTATTATTATTATCCCAATACCTACACTACTGAGGCCCCCCCCATCTCAGTACTGAGAAACTCACTTCCTTATTTAATATCACCTGCTTTTCTATTCTGAATACAGTTGCTCCCCTTAAATTGAAAAAGCCTAAGCCTAACCATCTGCCTTGGCTTAATGACACCGCCAGAGCCATGACGAGGGAGTGCAGAATATCTGAACAAAAGTGTAAGAATGATGAGCTTAAAGTTTCCTTTGAAATTTTGAGAAACAATCTTCAC
This sequence comes from Lampris incognitus, assembly GCF_029633865.1. Lineage (NCBI taxonomy): Eukaryota > Metazoa > Chordata > Actinopteri > Lampriformes > Lampridae > Lampris > Lampris incognitus. The sequence goes on along the minus strand of NC_079221.1, from coordinate 27,408,390 downwards.
AAATATCAAGAAGCAGTTAAGGCTGCAAAAGCAAAATATTTTTCTGACCTAATTTCCAACAATTCATAATCCCAAGGTCTAATTCAGTACCATATATTCTGTCATCTGCCCCGCCCCCAGTACCAGCTTTGATGTGGCCCCTGCTAAGTGCAAAGAAACACCCCCCCCAACCCACGACTTAGCTGTCTCACTGGTCAGTTCTTCTAAATTGGACTGTTTCCAACTTATCCCGCTACCCACCCTTACAAAGATTGTTTCCATCATGAAAACTATATCCTACCCCCATGACACTGTCACTACCGCCCTCCTGAAAGATGTCTTTGACATAGCCAGGCCCAGCATCCTCTCCATTATCAACAGCTCCCTGGCCACTGGTACTGTTCCAACCTGTTTCAAGCACAGTGTGTCCAGCCCCTCCTGAAAAAAAAAACATCTAAGACCCTACCTTACCTAGTAACTACAGACCTATTTCTAAACTTCCATTCTTATCAAAGGTCCTCAAAAAGGTCATTCTCATTTAATTGCTGCCCAACTGACACTGAAACAACATCTTGGAAAGATTTCAGTCAGGTATTTAAGGCTTATAGCACAGAGTCTGCCTTGCTGAAAGTGTACAACAACCTGCTCCTCTCCACCAACTCCAGTAACTGTACCATTAGAACAATTCTTCTTGACCTTAGTGCAGCGTTCAAAACTGTGGATCATGACATTTTAATAGACTGTCTCCAATATAGTATTGGTGTTGATGGCTCTACCTTGAAATGGTTCACATCCTACCTCAAAAGCAGATGCTTCTCCATTAACATAGGTCAATTTTCCTCTCCCCCAGCTACTCTCCAGCAGGATCCGACAAAGTTCTATCCTAAGTCCCATTCTGTTCTCCATACACATGCTTCCCCTCGGTCAAATTTTTCGAAAATACGGCATGTCCATGACACTCAGTTTTATCTCCCCCTGAAACCAAACAATCAGCCCAATCTAGTCAGCCTCTTGAACTGACTTGAGGACATGAAGTGCTGCATGGCACAAAACTTCCTAAAGCTAAATGAAGGCAAATCTGCAGTTGTCCTATTTGCCCCCCCCCCCCCCACACACACACACACACACTCTGTTAAAGTGTTTACCAACAGTCATGGAAATGTGTCCACCCTTGTCAAAAATCATGTCAAAAACTGTGAGATATTTGATTCCCCCTTCAATTTTGACAAACAAGTTAATGCAGTTGTGAAAGCCAGTTTTTTCCAGCTTCGTACTATTGCCAAAATCAAGCCGTTTCTCTCTTTTAAAGAGCTCGAGAGTCATCCACACTTTCATATCCACCCACTTGAACTACTGTAACTCCATGTAGATTGGGATTAGTTAGTCATCCCTGTCTCACCTGCAACTGGTCCAAAACACTGCAGCCAGGTTCCTGACAGGTACCCGGAAGAGAGACCATATTACCCCTATACTGGCCTCTCTTCACTGGCTGCCTGTGTGATTCAAAATTGATTTTAAGGTTCTCCTGTTTGTTTATAAAGCCCTAAATGGGTTGACCCACTCCTACATCACAGACCTTTTAATGCTCCATTCCATCTCCAGGTCCCTCAGGTCGGCTGACTTGGGACTCCTGACTGTCCGTGATCTAAACTTAAGCTCAGAAGTGACAGGGCCCTTACAGTTGCAGCTCCTAGACTGTGAAACAGCATCCCCCTCCATATAAGATCTGCCCCCTCCATCGACTCTTAAGCCCTGGGTGAAAACTTACTTATAATCTCTGGTGTTTGAATCCTCCGGATGTGGCTGATTTCTGGTTTGCGCCTATGTCAATGTGTTGTTTATTTGTACCTACAAGCTATGTGCCTTCTTGTCTATGTCGGTGTTTCTACTATTTGTGTTTTAGCTATCTGCTCTGGTCTGTACAGCACTTTGATGAATGTGGGTTGTTTTTAAATGTGCTCTATAAGTAAATTTGACTTGACTGATGGCAGTGGCCTCTTTCACCAGGATAATACACCCTGCCACACTGCACATTCAGGAATGGTTTGAGGAAAATGATGAAGTGTTCAAGGTGTTTCCCTGGCCTCCCAATTCTCCAGATCCCAATCTGATCGAGCATCTGTGGGATGAACTGAACTGACAAGTCCGATCCACCTCACAACTTACAGCACTTGAAGGATCTGCTGCTAATGTTTTTCTGCCAGATACAACAGGACACCTTCAGGGGTCTTGTAGAGTCCATGCCTATGCAGGCCAGTGCTGTTTTGGTGGCACATGGAAGATCAACAGCATATTAGGGAGGTGGGCGTATTTTGGCTCATCAGTGTATATTATATATATACAAATAATCCATTAGGCACTGGGTGAGACCACCAATGTCCTTACTCATGTGATTAAGCATCTCAAAGTATTCTGATTCTGATAATCTGGTATCTCAACAGTCCTTCAGAGCCTCCTCCACTTCAGGTGACCACCTGTTCATCATCCTGGTGGTCATGGGTTGCTGATGAACAATGGATGTTCATCAGCAATATGTATGTGATGAACATCTGTATGTTCATCACATACAGAAGCATGTGATGAACAGGGTTGTTGTCTGTTCTGCCAAAAGAAGGCAATGCTGTGGAGATTTATTTATCCTTCACATTCATAAATCAAAGATTCACAGTGTCGTTGAAGAGACAAAATAGAAGATCGAAACGAATAAATGTTTTTTGATTTATGCCACATTTTACAAGAACATTCACAGAGATCAATTGCAATGGATAAATCTGCCACAGCTCATTTTCTTACTTCAGGGTACCACAGTAGCCTAGCACACCCCTGGCTGCTAGCATGGCTAAGCTACAGTACTCAAAATCAAATTTACGATAGAGGCATTTAATTGACGCTATTTTAGAGAGGGCACTTAATGGATTGATCAATATCGGACCAACACTGCAACAAGCTATTGATAAGGTGGCCATGGGTCACTGGTATAGTACCATGACAATTTGCTTGGACCCTAGCTATATCATTTATGTATGACTAGCAGAGGTACCCGGCATTGCCCGGGGAAAATGTTCTCACCAAAACAACCAACACGATCTTATCTTTACGATATAAGCAATGATGAAATATAGGATCATTTATGATATGACACATGTGATAAACGAATGTCAAATAAACGAATCTTATTAATGAAAATTATCAAATGTCATAATTTTAAACTCATTCATCAAGCTTCTTTGCTAATGTGTGTATTAATTGCCGCAAATACGCTGCCGCCGCCCCAAATGCCACAAAATAAACTCAATTTCGCAAATAAATCAAAATTTTTACTTGGTTTTTGAAATATTTTTTGAACTGCACAATCCTAAGAAAGTGCTGATTCTAAAGATACCTTTGTTTTTGTTCTACATTGAGTATTTCTGGAGTTTTAAGCAAACATACAAACATACACTCTCGCTTTATATACATATAGATAGAAGTGTTTTAACAAAAAGTAAGTAAGTGAATAAGGTATCAAAGGACATTTTTTTGAAGAAAAAAAAAATCAGTTTTGACCATTGCTCTACCCAAACCTACATGCTTAAACACATACACTAACACAGAGAGACCCAAACAAAAGGCTAGTAGAAAGGAAATGTTTCAAGTCTGCTTTGAACAGAGGTTTCCAGTGGTGCATACCACATTTTTAAATGAGACCAGTCTTTTTGTTTAAGTGTCCTGTGATACTTCATGTTAAATCCTGTGTCAGCAATTCACACTCTTACCACTGTAGGATTGCCGCTACTGATGAGCTGGCCGACCTCGTGGAAGATGCCCTTACAGTTGATGGACTTGTCCAAGGAGCCCCTTTTCACTATGACTGCTACAGCAAGCAGAATTTGCTCACGCACATATTTCTGTAAACTGAGAGAGGGGGGGGGGGGGCGAGAGAGAGAGCGAGATGGCAGATAAGGCCCTGTGCAAGCTAATGCAGTGTCTGATGTGCACTTTTTCATTTTAAACATTTAGCAGACACCGTTCTTCAAAACTTGCAGTTAGCCTAGGAATAGATGAAGCTGAAATTATCATATTACCAGGATAACAAGCATGTGTTTTGGTACATTTGAGGTGTTCAGTTGAGCCTCTTCTTAGTTTACAATAGTTTTAGGAGAAAAAAAAAAAGATTTCATCAAAACCTAGTATATGGCTGTGTATGGTCAATGTCTGAAATTGTGGCCAATTTGTTACAGAGATAGTCAGTGGTAGTGTCTATAATGTGAATTCCTGGATATTAAACATTCATCTTCATCTGCAACTTTCTGTAGTGGTCCCAGTAATATTTGTTGTTAAAGTGTACTGAAGTAGCATACCACATGACATGGTTAAGCTACGTTTGAAGAAAAAAAAAAAGGTTAGAAATGCAGTTGCAAGAACAATACTTTCCACTCACATCTTGGGATGTTTGATTTAAAAGAGAACTTAATTTAATTGTAATTATAACTATTCTAATTAGCTTACCCCCCCCCCTTCATCTGTTTCTATTTGCAAATATCTCTCGTTTTTCTAAGAAAGGCGAATTCACAAAGAATGGATTGTGGCCGCTGATAGCCCCATCACTAAGCATCACTTGCAACTGATATCTGCTCCGTCTCAAGGTCCGATTCACAAAAGGTATTGTGCTAATGATATTACAGCATAAGCACGCCTGTGAAGTTTTGCGGCCGATTGCAATTTTCCCTTGTTTTGTGTCTGATTGTAATTGATTGCAATGTAGCAAAGTATAAATGGTGACTTTGCGCCAAGAACACAATAGGCAGTTCAATGTCCTCCTTGATGTCATCAAGTATAGCAAGAATTGTTTGACCTGGCAATATGTATCTGCAAATAATTTCAGTCTCAGTTAAATCAAAAAGTGATATTCTCTTTCGAAATATCTGCTCAAGAGCATGCCTGGCATAACAATGACTTTGCTTGGCTACAATCACTGAGGCCATGATCACTGGAAAGTCTGCGCTTAAGTTACCACTAACTCTCTGAGGACGCCAATAATTTTCAATCTAACTGCATGTGGCTATTAGCACTGGCGTTTTGCAATGAGGTTCATTTGCATAGAAAAGGGCCAATTTTGTGCAAAATGTATGCATATTACCTAATATAAATATGTGCAAATAGCACCAGAGCACCAAGACGCTATTTGCTTGCCAGCGTAGTTATGGGTACATGTCACCCTTTGTGAGTGCTTTGAGAATTACATGGTTTCTTTGTGTTATTTGTGCAGGTTTAGCAGCTGCAAAAGCTGTGCAATACTTTTGTGAATTCATCAGTATTTGTTTTGTCAGTGATTGTTATTTTGGGGGCTTTAACTGTGTGCTCTTCCTCACGCCTCTCGGCACTCGGCCGACCAATCGTGTAACTTCAGACGTGGTCGGTCACCTGATCCAGCGGCCCAAACGTGTCAAACATGATCACTCAGTCAGTCACTCAATCAGCGACATTTGTATTTGTAGTGGTGGCCCCGCTGGTCCAATCCAGCCAAAAAGGGTGAGAGTGTGGGGCAAAAAAAAAAAAAAACAAAAAAAAAAACAAAACCTGCCAATGTCAGCGGTTCAAATCGCAGTGTAGCTCAGTGGGTAAAGTATGGCGCAAACACTGCCAGCGCAAAGCACTTTGGATAAAAGGTAACCACTGGATGGCATGTGTAATTACAAACATAGACTCAACCAACCACACACACACACACACACACACACACACACACACACACACACACACACACACACACACACACACACACACACACACACACACACACAAGCAGTACAAAAACTTGACTGACTTTGGTCTCTGTAAGACATAGGTGAGGAGGAATGTTCGCAGAGACTCGATACTGGTCTTCTCCAGCAGGATCCATTCCCGCACCACAGCCTCCATGATGGCTGTGGCTGCCTCGAACAGCACATAGTCCACCTTACTGGTCTCTGAGGAGGGGAGAAGAGAGAGAGGGGAGGGAGAAATGGGGCCAGATAAGGAGGGAAATCAGGAGAGGGAAGGAAGAAAATGTGGAGAAAAAGGAGATAAATGGGTAGGAGGTTAGGATAGAAGTATGAACAGAAGGTTGAGAAGGAGAGAGGTTGAAGGTGGTGGAGTTGGGTGACAGCAGAAAATACATTTGTACAAAAAAAAGTACAGCTTTTTATCAACCACAGTAGTGCTCTTGAGCAAGGCACCCAGCTGGAGTGCCTCATTAGCAAACAGTAGAAAACTGTGGTTGTGCTGGGCAATTCCCAAGGTGTGATTTTTTTTCCTTCCCCATTATGAATGCAATTGTATCATTTAATCAGCTCTCCATGGATAGATACAGGTTAAAAAAAATATTTTTCAAAAGTTGAAAAACATTTTTACCTAGGATGTGCTTGCAAACAGCAAAAGGGGATTTGGACTTCCTGAAGGAGAGGAATATGTGCTCAGCATGCTGCCTCTGTTCTGTGCTGACCATGGACGGTGGTGCCTGTCTCACACACACACACACACACACACACACACACACACACACACACACACACACACACACACACACACACAGACACACACACACACACACACACACACTTTTTTAAAACCCTAGACAAGGCTTTTAGACAATTTGGTGGAAAATTAAGCATGCGCACACTCATATGCTCACTATTATTGCATTTCACAAATGCCAGTCAAAATAATATGAATAAAATCAGTGCCATAAAAGGTTTGCTTCTAGTATTACCGTGGCACCTTTTAGCCTAAATCACAGAGAAAAACAACAGAAACATGGTCTACAGCAGACAGCGCCTGTCTAGGAATGAATAACAATGAATTATCAGCCTAATACAAACCATCTATAAAACTTAGCGCACACAAGTGGTGCACCCGCAGTGTATACACACACACACACAATTTATTAAGGTGTCACCACGGTAGTGCTCAGCAGGAAAGTCACATTCGAAGAGTAATTGCAAGTAAAAGCAGCTCCCTGGCTGAGGGCAACAGTGGGAGAAAGGCCCCTTTTATCTGAGCTGAAACCGCCAGCAACCGTGGATCTACCTCAGCCCAACACGCTAACACATACAGCACACCAGGCTGTTCATAAAGACACACACATGCGCGCGCACGCACACACGTACACACGCACGCACACGCACACACATACACACAAACACACACACACATTAAACATGCAATACGCAAGCCTCTCCTTGGACAAATAAACCAAGGTATGCCTTTCAAACAAAATCCCAATCAGAACATCAGTCTAAGGCTGCACAATATTGGGAAAAAATTCACGTTGAAATGTTTTTGTTTTTTTCTGCGATATGTATCGCGATATGAATTTTCACCAGATGACTTGAATAGCTCTAATTGAAAAGAATTAATCATCCTAGAATGATTGGGGTGATTTTGTAGGGGAGTTTTTCGGAAATTGTGGAAAGAGAACCGTGCCTTATTTCGCCATTCATACGGGAAGAGGAGATGGAGCCAGACAGACAACGTGAAGCGATGGCTGACAATAGTGATGCACGGACCAGCTCTGATATCATCTGAATCCGCGTGTACACATAAATCATCCATCTGCCTCCCACCCGAACTAATTATGTTCTCCGATTTAGAGACCCACACTCAATCACACATTGCCATTATTTCTCAGTGGGATATATTTAAGCGTGATGATATGGTAACATATTACACGATGTTTGAGATATTTTTGTGGCTATTATATACATACAGTGCTTCCCAGCTTTTGCATATTACATATCCATCACTTGACTCTTCATGGTTAAGTATTTCGCTAAACCGCTCCCACACGGAACTTTTTCTGCCCTTCCTTTTTTTTTTAATCCTTCTTTTTTAAATTTCTCTCGCATATTTTTTGCCTCCATTACTGCTTATGAAAAATGGATGCCTTAATTGGCGCAAAGAGAGTCTGGTCATCTAATTCGTGCCAGACAAAAAAAGAAGCTTAAAATATGTTCACATTTTAGAGAATGTAATTAATATTTTCCTCATTAATGATGGAATATTTCACCTACCCGCAACTCATCCGCTATTAATCAGAATGTTAATTTTTATGATTTGGTCCGCCCGATCCATTGATTGACCACGGTGCCCATGGATGTAATGACGATTACATCACAAGAGGAGAAACAGATGAACACTTCGATGTGTCATTTTTCCAAAATTGAGCGAGAAATGAAATCGTTCCAACTTCCAAGCATCAAATCAGAGTAAATTATGCTTTATCAGACAGACTTCTCTTGTAGATCAGTTGAGGAAAATGAGTTTTCCTTTTGTATCAAGCAGCAAAAAGTTGTAGTATGAGGTGTTTGAGTTAACTTGCCTTACTTCACATCGCATGTCTCACGATGTGACTATTGCTCATCCGTGATGTGAGGATGCGAGGCTGTAATGATATATCATGCAGCCCTATGTCAGAAAGAGTCAATTAGCTTTGGAAAGTTAACTTCCTGAGGTTGATTAGGGAGGGCTCTCCATCCAATTCTTTTTTTTTAAATCTCTGAAGTAGATTTTTCAAAGTCTATGGACACTTTTAAAAAAAATATATTTTGTAAATCCATATAATTTTGTTATCCTGTTTCAATGTTTTATCCGTCTCTTACTCCAATGTGTGGCTAATGTTTTATCTTGTCTCTTCCGCTGTGTATGTGAATGGTGTGATGTGAGTCTCTCCTGTGTGATGTGTAGTCTGTCCTCCTGTCTGGTCTACATGGTGATGGTGGTCGCGTGGCTCAGGGCCTAGGTGACATCTGGACACTGCTTGGCACCCTCCTCATCATATTCTTCACATATCCTACAATTCCATTATAATTATGTTATCCTCTTTCGTTGTTGTATTTTGTAAATTGTGTAAACACAACATTCATTGCACGTTGTCCATCTTGGGAGAGAGCTCCCTCTGTTGCTCTCCCTGAGGTTTCTTCCTGTTTTTTTCCTGTTAAAGTTTTTTTTTTTTTTTTTAGGGAGTTGTTCCTTGTCCGACGGGAGGTTCTAAGGACAGGATGTTGTAAAGCCCACTGAGGCAAATTTGTGATTATGGGCTTACAAATAAAATTGACTTGACTCTCCTCAGCAACTGGCCAGGTAAGCTTAGATGTGATAATGGACAGGTGTTCTGATTTTAATTCAATTTCCTCTGTGTAAAAGTATTGTTTTTGCCCAGCCTAGATAAAGTTGATCTTGGAGCATGAAGTTTGCAAGTGGTCCTTTTTAGAAGTAACCTGTCCCCCCCCGCCCCCGCCCCCGGATGTGTCGTCCCCATTTTTGCCGTTAGCTTGAGCTAGGCTACAGTGTGCTAGTACGTAGGAACCGGGCAGGGATGAGAGGAACAGTGTACCGGTGACTGTACAGGAGACTCGCGATCAGATGGCTATATTTGGGACTATCGGTGAATGTGTGGTGGGCAACAAGGTCTGGACGGAGTATGAGGAAAGTTTGGACACTTTTCCTTGCTAATGGAATTGCTGAGGAGGCTAAGCAGCGCTCTATTCTCCTGAGTACGTGTGGGGCAAAGACTTACAAGCTGTTAAGAAATTTAGCCACAGCACAGAAACTGGGGGAAATTCCATACGATGAACTGGTCAAGCTCGTGGGGAACCACCACAATCCAACGGTTTAGATTTCACAGCCTCTTCAGAAAGCCAGGTCAGTCTGTAGCCAACGTTGTAGCCGAACTGAGGCAACTGTTAGAGCACTGTGATTTCAGGGCAGTGTTGGATGACATGCGCCATGACTAATTGGTATGTGGCATTAATAATTACGCCATACAACGCCACCTGCTAGGGGAAACACCACCTGCTAGGGGAAACCCTACCGTTGACTTTCAAGAAAGCCCTTGAGATTTCCCAAGGTATGGAGATGGCTGCCAATAAAGCTATCCAGAAGGGAAATGGGGGGGGGGGGGGCAGACAGCGACAGTGCACCGGGTCAGGAGAGAGACTGGTAAACACTCGAAGCGAGGGGAATGTTTTCGGTGTGGAGGGCCACACTATGCAAATGACTGCATATTCAAAGACACTGTCTGACATGTTCATAACCTCTTGAGACCCTTAAGGGACACTTAGCTAAAATGTGCAGGAGTTCAAAGGGTAAGGGTAAGCCTGGGCAGGGAAAAGCTTAGCAGGCTCAGGCAGCCACACACCACCTAGAAGAAGCAGAAGAAGAATTGGTGTGTGCGTACAACATGTTTGGATTGGAAACGGATGAGGAGCCACCTGAACCCTATTATGCCAGTCACTGTCAGTGGGCAGGACATTATGTTTGACATTGATTCGGGGGCCACTGCATCAGTCATCAGTGTGGAGACCTACACGAGGATATGGATGTCTAACCTGCCTCCCATCAGCCCATCAAAGCTCAAATTCAGGACCAATATGGGGCAGCCCATACCTCATTTACGGGTGGTATATGTGGACATTTTAGCTGAAGGTCAGAAAGGCTGGTGATAGCCAAGGACAGTGGGCCCAGTCTTTTGGGCTGGGATTGGCTTCGCAAAATCCGACTCAGCTGCCATGAAATTAAGTATGCACACACAACAGAGGACACTCTGCAGCGGTAACATGATGTTTTCAGGGACGAGCTGGGCACGCTGAAGGGCGTAACAGTGAAACTCAATGTCCACCCTGAGGCCACACCACGGTTTTTCAAGCTCAGGTTGGTGCGCTATGCCATGAAAGGCAAAGTCGAGGAGGAGCTGGGATGTTTACAGAGGCAGGGTGTCATTGAGCCCGTCCAGTTTTCAAGGTGAGCAGCTCCCCTTGTTCCAGTTTTGAAGGAAGACAAAACGGCAAGGATATGTGTGGACTAGAAGCTTACAGTGAATCACGTCTCTAAGCTGGAGGAGTACCCATTGCCACGATTGGATGACTTGTTTGCGACCCTGTCAGGGGGTAAGCGATTCACAAAGCTGGAAATGAGCCACACTTATCAACAGCTGCTGCTCAATGAGGATTCAAAAGAGTACATCACAATCAACACTCACAAGCGATTATTCAAATACAATCGCCTGGTGTTTGGAATGAAGTCAAAAATGCAACTGCTCTGCACCATCATAAGCAACTCTTCTATACAGCGCAGAATCCTGGACCCTAACAAAAGCTATGGAGAAAAAAATACAAGCCTTTGAACTTAGAGCATATAGAAGAATGCTGCAAATCCCATACACAGTGCACGTCACCAACACTGAAGTGCTGAACAGAGTTAAGGAAGCTATTGGTCACCATGATAGTTTACTAACAATGGTAAAAAAAAAAAGGATATTAAACTGGTTTGGGCACGTTTGCCGAACAGAAAGGACACTTGCAAAGGACATCCTGCAAGGCCAGGTAGAAGGGACTTAGAAGAGAGGGAGACCGAGAAAAACTTGGGTAAACAACATCGGAGAATGGCTACAGATGAGTGTACTGGAGGCGGGGAGAGCTGCGGTGGATAGGAAATGGTGGAAGAGACTTGTTGAGGCATCAGCTGTGCTCCTACGACCTCCATAGTTTACAGAACTGATAATGATGATGATGATGATGATGATGGTGTTTGGAGTGGCATCCAGTCCTGCCATTTTCCAAAGGACAATAGACACTTTGTTGCAAGGTATTCTGCTTGTAGCAGTGTATCTTGATGATATTTTGATCACGAGGGCCACGGAGGAGGAGCATCTGGCAAACTTAGAACAGGTGCTTAAGAGGCTCTCAGACACAGGGCTGCGATTGAAACACGGAAAGTGTGTTCCTGGCATCGGGTGAGACCTACCTGGGACACAAGATAACAGCTGAGGGGCTCTCTGCTCAGTGGAAGACAAAGGGAGAGCTATCAAGGAGGCCCAAAGCCCCAAGAGCGCCTATGAACTCAGATCATTTTTGGGCCTAGTGAATTATTATGGCAAATTTCTCCCTGACCTCTCAACAAAGATTTTGGCCCTGCTGTACAAGCTACTTCACAATGACACTGAGTGGCAGAAGGGTGAAGAGCAGGAGGAAGCTTTCAAGGAAGGGAAAGACCTCCTCCACTCAGCTAAGCTGTTTGTTCACTATGACCCAGACAAGGAGATAACCCTTTCATGTGATGCCTCACCCTACAGAGTTGGGGCTTGCTCTCACATGTAATGGAGGACCATTCAGAGAAGCTTATCGGTTTTGCTTCACATATGCTGACAGCAGCTGAGAAGGGATATTCACAGCTGGAAAAAGAAGGTTTGGCTATTGTTCTTGGTGTCAAGTGCTTTCATCAGTACCTCTATGGATGTGCATTCACAACTTATACGAACCATAAACCCCTGATGAGCCTGTTCAGTGAGACCAGATGTATCCCACCACTAGCCTCAGCCAGGATACAGCATTGGGCTCTCATATTGTCAGCCTACCAGTACACTATAGTGTACAGAGCAGGTAAGGATAATGCAAACGCTGATGCGCTGAGTCGACTACCTTTACCTGAGACACCTGCTACTACATATGTGCTGCCAGAGACTATGTTTTCATTGGAGAGGCTGTCAGAGACACCTGTAAAGGCAACCCAGATCAAGCAGTGGACAGAGAGGGCCCCAGTTCTGACCCAAGTGGAGACTTTCCTTTTACAAGGTTGGCCCAGTGTTGTGGAAGGAGAGGAATAGGCCTTATGCTAAACGCAAGACAGAACTGAGTCTGCAGGATGGCGGCATCTTTTGGGGTTTGAGGGTCATCGTACCTCCCCCTGGCCATTCACAGATTGTGGAGGAAGTACATGAGACTCACCCAGGTGCATCTCGGATGAAAAGCCTTGCAAGATGAAAAGCCTTGCAAGATCCTACGTCTGGTGGCCAAGAATGGATCATGATCTGGAGAACAAGGCAAAATCATGCAGTGTCTGACACACTGTTCATTGATAATGGCCCAACATTCACCAGTGAGCTGTTCAGTGAATTAATGCAACAGAATGGCATTCATCACATTTGGATGGCTCCTTTCCACCCAGCCTCAAATGGTTTGGCTGAACGGGCTGTGCAGACAGTGAAGGAAGGCCTGAAGCGGATGACAGGGGACTCTCTTAGCACATGGCTTTCACGTTTCCTGTTTAAATGCCGCATCATGCCACAGACTACAACTGCATGCACTCCAGCAGAGATGCTGATGGGACGTAGGTCCAAGTTGAAATTCGACCTGCTGCGCCTAGACATGAAAGCAAAAGTGGAGAGAGAGCAGGAATAGCAGGAGGGACATGATCACCATGCACGAGAGGGACAATTAAAACCGGATGACAATGTCTATGTGACAAACTTCAGCAGTAATAACAACCAGCAATGGCTACCTGGGGTTATTCTTAGGCAGAGTGGTCTAGTCTCCTATGTTGTTAAGCTGACTGATGGACGTGTTTTCCGCAGACATCAGGATCATGTGTGCGTACACCATGATACAGGCTCAGAGACAGTCTCCACAGAGTTGCCAATGGTGAGACAGACTACTGCGGGAGCAGGTCTGGCAGTGACTATGCCAGGGGGAGAGACACAGGCAGAGGTGTCTGTGTCCGCTAACGAGGATGGACAGGCTCACGCTGACACACAGTCCCCTCTCATGCTCCCAACACCAGATCCACCCAAAACACCCTCACCAGTGGTGCCTGCTGGGTCACTGGGGGTATTGCGCAGATCACAGTGCACTCGCAAACCTCCAGACAGAGTGAATGTGCGACTGGACAGTTTTTGATAGCCTAATATTGAATCTGTCATGCTTTTCAGGTGCTTGTATTGTTAAACTGTTGCAGAGACACTAGCATAAGTTTCAGGTGTACGCAGGCTAAAGACACCACTGTTATTGTTTTCCAAGTTCATTTACATTTGGGGAATGTGGGAATTTAAAGGAGAAGTGTTGTCATGTGATCATTATAAAATAAGTTAATGCCAATTAGGATAATGTTAATATAGCCATACTCCCGCAAGGGGTAGCTGTTTGTTAGGAGACGCTGTATTTGGGAGTGTTTGTGTGTGTGTGTGTGTGTGTGTGTGTCACCGTCACCCCTACTAGATAGTCGGCGTAAGTACCGTTTTTGCCCGGCCTAGATCAAGTTGATCTTGGAGCATCAAGTTGTTGGGTGGTCCTTTTTAGAAGTTACCACAGTTAGCATGTATCCACATTTATTTGACTCCTGAACCACATGTCCATTACAAAGCCAACCCTAGGGCAGGGCAATGTATCCATATTATATTGATACTGCGATATAAGACTAGATATCATCTGGAATTTTGGATATCGTAGTATCGTGATATGGCATAAGTGGGGGTTTTTTCCTGGTGTTAAAGGCTGCATTACCATAAAGTGATGTAATTTTCTGGACTTACCAGACTGGTCTGGCTGTTCTATTATTTGCCTTTAGTTACTTGCCACTTAGTTATTATATAGGATTACAGATTATTATTTATCAAAAGTCTGATTGTGTAAATGTTTTGTGAAAGCACCAACAGTCATCCCCACAATATTGATAGAGGTATTTGGTATCAATATCGAGGCCGTACATTTTACAGTTTTCTCCAACAATCTATCATCAGCAGATGATAGTTGCGCATTTTAGTTTTCACCATTAGGGAAACATTTTGAAAAAAATCGTGAGAAGACATTGGTACATTTTGAATTCAGACCCCGACTTTAAAGTGTAACTTCTCCCCCCAGTCTGAGCCTAACGCCACCCCATAATTTTGAAAAATATTATAAATAATAACAATAGTAATAATAGTAACAATAATAAACTTTATATAGCCCTTTTCTAAACAATGTTACAAACTGCTTCACAGAACAGAATAAAATTGTTAAAAGTCACAAAAAAAAACATTGTAAGAAAATAAGACAAAAAGCACTAACAAATAAAACCATAAAATAAATTTACAAAAATAAGATTAAAAATAAAAACAGTATAAATAAATAAAAACAAATAAACATCTGTAAAATCTTTCATAAAAAGAAAAGTTTTCAGACAAGATTTAAAGGAAGCTAGAGAATTTGTCTTAGTTGAATAGGAACAGAGTTCCATAGTGTGGGGGCTCTAACAGCAAAAGCTCGATCACCATTTGTGACAAACCGAGACCTGGGAATAACCAGCAGGGCTCCATCTGCGGACCGTAATGGTCAAGAGGGCGTATACCAGGTCAATAAATTGGAAATGTAAGTAGGAGCAAGACCATTTAATGCCTTAAAAGTGAGCAATAAAATTCTAAAATCAATCTGAAATGTAACAGGGAGCCAGTGTAGGGAGGCAAGCACAGGAATGATATGGTCATGCCTCTTTGTCCTGGTAATGAGCCAAGCAGCAGCGTTTTGTACCAACGGCAGGTGGTGGAGGGGGCCCCTTGCTGATAATCGACTAAAATGCGTTGCAATAAAACAGCCAAGGATAAAAGCATGTACAAGTTTTTGCAGATCAGCAATAGATAAAAATTACCTAATTTTAAAGATTACCTTGAGCTGGAGAATGCATGACTGAACAACGTGTTTGATTTCATTATCAAAACCAAGTTTAGCATCGAATATTACCCCTAGATTCCTAGCAGCCTGCTTAAGACTACCTGACAGACCGCCAAGATTAGTACCAAAGAGCTAATGGAATCTGGGGGACCTAACAGAATGACCTCAGGCCTATCATCATTAAATTTAATAAAATGTTGGAACATCCAGGATTTAATGTCAGCGAGGCAAGTTGTGAGATTTGCAAGGATCTGTGAGTTTTAGTGGCATGTATAACGGAGTGTCATCAGCATAAAAATGGTAAAACGCATCATGATTTTGAATGACCTGACCAAGGGGCAGCATGTGTATAGAAAACAGAAGTGAGCTAAGAACTGAGCCTTTAGGGCCACCACAACTCAACTGAGCCATCGAGAAAGTAGTTACCTGAACAACAGAAAAAGTTCTGTTGGAGAGGTAACAGCATAATAAACTTAGAGCCAAGCCGTTGATGCCTATCGAAGTCTCTAAGCAAGACTTGGGTTGGCATCAAGAAAAAGTGGACAAGAGGCTGAGAGGGGAGAGGGGAGGGGCTGAGAGTTGGCAGGGATGGGCTGAGGAGGAGGGGGTATGGATGTCTGAGGCAGGAGCATCGGCAGGAGTAGCTGGGGAGATTCACTAGAAGGGCCCGGCGCTTTGCCGCCAGTTCCCTCCACTGGCCTGCCTTCTGGCACGGCATCAGGCACTGCCCCGTGAAGACGCCCAGACTACCACAATGCGAATGCGCCGCAGACGTACGGGGGCCCTGTGAGACGGGCTGTGGCTTTCTGATAGTGGAGAGAGGCAGGCGACGGAATGACTGCTCCAGGGGTGCTTCTAGCAAAGCACAAGTCAGAACCATTGCACCAAAATTGAAAATGATGAAATAATGTAACAACAACTAAGGGGCGTCTGGGCGGCGTGACAGTCTATTCCGTTGCCTACCAACATGGGGATCACCAGTTCGAATCCCTGTGACCTCCGGCTTAGTCGGGCATCCCTACAGACACAATTGGCCGTGTCAGCGGGTGGGAAGCCAGATGTGGGTACGTGTCCTGGTCACTGCACTAACGCCTCCTCTGGTCGACCAGGGTGCCTGTTTGGGGGGGAGGGGGAACTGGGGGAAATAGCGTGATCCTCCCACACACTATATCTCCCTGGCGAAACACCTCACTGTCAGGTGAAAAGAAGCAGCTGGCAACTCCACATGTATCAGAGCATATGGTGGTCTGCAGCCCTCCCCAGCTTGGCAGAGGGGGTGGAGCAGTGACCGGGACGGCTAGGAAGAGGGGGGTAATTGGCTAGAGACAATTGGGAGAAAAAAAAGGGGGGGGTAATCACCCCCCCAACATTTTATATATATATATATATATATATATATATATATATATATACACATACATACATACATACATATATATAAACTACAACTGCTGTAAATTGAGAGAAATTCAAAAGATTGGTAGAAAATGTAATGGTGCAAGGTTAGCAAGTAAACTCTTGTGAATTCTGAGTCTAGATCATCATATATTTGAAAATAAGCGCGGTTTCACAGACCTACACTCAAGGGCGGGGGCTGGGGGAGTGAGTCGCACACCTCTGATTAGAGGGTGTTAACATTCTTCTTCTTTTTTTTTACATTTAATTATGTTGCTAAGTCCCGACCAGTCGACTCTACGTCAGCACTGGCCTTGCAAGGTTCAGGGTTGATTTAAAACAGTAGATGGCATGCTGAGCCATTTTCAACCCATGAAATGCAAATTTTTGTTAATTTGGTAAGAAATGTCAATATTGTGTTTCATCACTGTACAGTCATATTATTCAGTTTATAGCGCATAAAACACGTTTAAGTGTTTAGTACCTTTTTAATAAATCCTTTCAAGACCCTCCCCCTTTGTTTGTAAGCACCCACCTAATATACACGACCTTATTACGACCAGCAACAAGAAAGACCCATACATTTCCTCCCTTCTGTTCCTAATGGCGATTACAGGTGTGCACAATGTAATTTCACCTCTGAGTGCTATTCTTTTAGTCACCACCATTCTGGTAAACTGTTGAAATTAAAAGGTGTCACTACCTGCAATACCACAACTGTTATTTATATAATCAAATGCCCATGTGGCCTTGCCTACATTGGAAAGAATCAGCATTGTCTAAGTCTAAAACTCGCATTGCTGAACATAGAAGCAACATAACACAAAACAATAAAAAAAAAATTTTTTAAATCCAGTAGTGGTCTATTTCAATGCTCTAAAACACAATCTATTCACTGAGATACATTGGTATGGAACATGTGTCTGCACCTAGACAAGGGTGTGACACAGATAACGTTCTTCTTAGGAGAGGCTTTTTACATTTATACACTTGGCACTGTCACCTAAAGGTCTCAATATCTATTTTGATTTATAAAATTTTCTGTGATTGATTGTTGACTACCATGCGTATTAATGATGAATCAGTTCTTATGTTTTTTTGCTATGTCTATAAATTTTTTGTCTTTTTGGCTATATGTATATATATTTGCAGATAATTTCTCCTGGGTTATTATTTTGCCTTTTGGGCCTTTGCCCATTATTGCAAATTTTTTACAGTTTTGTGTACTTGCTGTATGTTTTCGCAGTACCTTGTATATTTATATGATTGTATGTTTACATTTTATATTTTCTATATAGGTATGGTTCTTCCTGTTAGCTTGATCCTTATCTCCTTTCCTTTTTCGAATGACTGCACATTTTTGTGACCGCCATCTTGTGTTGATTGCGCTCCCTGCTGACCAGCAGGTGATAAAGGATTTAGCCTGATTTACAATGCCTGTGTTACACACTCATATTTGCCTGAGGAAGCTCTTAACTGATTGAAACATTACCGAATAAAACAGCCTTTGGGAGCAATTTAGTGTGCAGACCTTACTCCTTCATTCTAATTTTGCTAACTTTGTCCCGCACCTTAATATTTCCTGGATGGGAGCATACTTGGTTCCTCTTCCAAAATGGGGAAAACCACACTTACTGTGTAGCTCCTTGGTTAGTATAAGTTTTGGCATGAAAAATCAATAAGCTAAAGCAGTTGGAATGCAAATCAGATTGCTTGTTTGAAACTAGTCATTCATTGTAAACTAAATTAAAGATGGTTTTCTGTGTCTGAATAAAGCAGGACCTAGGAAAATACTACTGGAAAATTTCTCAGATCATGGTTTGTGGCACAAGTGACAGCAAAATGTGATTCTGGATTAGCTTTAGTAATTGGGGCTTCTGCACTGTTGTTCAAATTATCTTTGTCATGTAGCATGATAACATATGGTATAGCGCATATCATTCAGTAACTACGTCACTTTTTTTATCATGGCCTGAATCACTACATTAGGATTCTGCATGTGGTTAAGACTATTTCCACATTTGTTCAGGTGTGCACAAACAAGTTTTTAGGATTACAAGCCAAAGACCTCTGAATAATTCTATTGGCTTAGCAATAATATTATTAGGCAGTCTGGAGAATTAATGCAAGAGAAGAAATGAGAGGGCTCTGTGCCTGCTATCTCCTGGCTTGGCATCAAATTCCTCGTGCCACCAACTTGGAAGACTAAGCCTTTCCCACCAACAGAAAACCATAAAGCCTATGCTATCCTGAATGATCCAACACACATACTGCACTCTGCCATTGAATTCCTGCCCTTGGTAGGCACCTCTACTGCCCAGGATGCAAAAACAAAAACAAAACAAAAGGTGGTGGGCCATTGTTATCCCTGAAGCCATCGGGCTTTTCAACAGCACCAGCCTCCCCCGACTTGTTCAGATGATACCCCCCCCCACACACACACACACTTTATTACGGCAGTGGTCATCTCAGATTTGAGTTATTGTATGTGTTGTGCTTCATGTTCATGTCAAAAGTATGTGTATATGCTAACCAATTAACTGGCCCGAAGGGATGAAAAAAGTTTGTTGAAGCGAACGTCAACCAAAAGCCAAATGATGGCAGAATTTCTGTCACTGCCCAATAAGATCATCAATTCCTCCAAAAACTTAGGGAGGTGGTTATGTATGTGAACCAACAATCGTATGTTATTCTTATATTGTTCCAAATCTCAATTTTACTATTCAAAGGGTCTGGCAACTATCAACAATTATAAGTCTGGACACAAAAAGTCAAACCTTTCAACAGTTGATTCTTTCTCTATCGAGGCACATCCAAACAATTTGTAAGGCTAGCTGGGGTCTATTACACATGCTGGATTTGTTATAAACTTTAGTCAAGGAAGCAAAAGCAACACCATGTTTTCTGTGAACAAATCAGATGCCACTTGAACTGAATAATGTATTATACAAGAACCACAGTTGAAATAATGTTGGCGGTCATCAGGCTTAAAAAGGAAAACTCAAGACATGAAAATCATTCT
The DNA here is from genome assembly GCF_029633865.1 of Lampris incognitus. Taxonomy (NCBI): domain Eukaryota; kingdom Metazoa; phylum Chordata; class Actinopteri; order Lampriformes; family Lampridae; genus Lampris; species Lampris incognitus. Next base: position 27,388,557 of record NC_079221.1, on the reverse strand, counting down.
GTGAGCAGATTTCCTGTGATTATTTACAGCGTACACTAAAAGTTGGGTGTGTATTTAGAACTGGGGAAAAAAAATCACTAATATGTCTCACTATAGTTCATCAACCTTCACTAAGGTTAATAGCAGCTTTAGGTTTTGGACTGTAACAAATGACCAGAGGGACTCGTGTAGCTAGTGGGGTTTTCAGAGCTACTAACATTCAGTTACCGAATTTACCCTTCCTATTGGCAAAAACACAACAAATGGCAACGACCACACTGTCAAACAGCGTTTTAAAATCATCACCTGGAACAAAATGGACAAGCGTCCACCCTAGCTAACAGGTTTTACATTCAATGCTGACTCCTCCACGTTGTTAGCAAAGTGTAACGTCCAGTGTTAGCCAGTGTATTCATGCTGGTTTGTTAAAACGGAGCCTGTAACGGTCGTTCAAAGGCCAAAGCAGTCAAAATGAGGATTTAATAAATAGTTGGCCGCTACCGGGGGGGGGGGGGGGTTTGAGATTTTACTTGCTAAAGCTACAAGCATGGGCGAATCAGAAGCGTGTAACTGATCCTGAAACACATGCGCAGCCTAAAGGAGACTCTCCAGTTCAGCTCGGGAGTTCAATTAAACTTAATGTTATGTCACAGCGGAGGGCTTTGCTGCACACAACAGTGAAGTTTCTGGAAAACTGAACCACATTGGAAGCTGTCTCACACATGAGGGTTTTTTTAGGAGTGGTGGTGGTGGATAACGATGATGACTGGATTTTTGCGGGATGGAGACAGGCGCTGCGCCACGCATCGCTATCCTTTTTTTCTGTCAAGAGTGGAAAATAAGGGAACCATTTTCGGCGATGAGCCGTTTTCAAACTGCGTCTCGGATAAGCTTTGACACGCGTACCGCTAGACAGATCAAAAACAAGGTTTGATTTCTCACCATTAAAACTTTGGCAGCGCTTTCCAGCTGTGTGATCACTTCTGGTGCACCGACCGCCGCCATCATCGTCTCTCTTCAATGACGCGCCATGCGCTGCATTGTGGGATCAAGCGGTACCCGGCCAATGAGTTCATGGAGACTTTAGGGCTGCCAGTCCGACCGGGACGGCGCATTCCGTGTATGGTTATGTAATCGAGAAGACAGGAGATGAAAAAAAAGAAGTAGCCTGGGCTTTGAGTTCCAACATATTCGGGAGAAACATTTGTTTCTTCCGAATATGTTACGTAAGGAAACGGTAGTTACTTGGCGTGCTGCAAGTCAAAACATTTTACTGAAACCATCCCTGGTGCTAAACCAGCCCATCAGACACACAGTTAACATGGCTAATAGTATTACATATTAGAACCGTATATATAACACGTATTGGTTCTAGAAGTGTTATTCTATGGTGCACTGGATCTCAGCCTTATAATTTTGAAAAGGAATTTACCCCGAGAAGTTCACTTACTAAAAAAAAAAAACTCGGCTTTAATGAATACATTGTAGGTAATTTGTGAGTGATATTTATGATTTTATTTGGAGAACAATTTTCAAATGAAATATCCTAAACCCTACATCGTGACTTGGGAAATTTATATAGTAAACAAAACAAAGCAAAATTCCATGTAAGTCTATCCACAGTATCGGGCATTTATAAATGACAAGGTTATGTTGCTGTAGCCCACATACACCTACTTGTTGTCACACCACATACATTCTTTATAGAAAAAAAACCCCACACCGTCAAAGTTGGTTAATTTAATTTATACATATATTTTACATGTGAAGACAGTGAAAGCATTTTTACAATTTCTCAATTCATACATAAATGTAAAAAAGAGATAAAGTTGTCCAAATTACATCATCTATAATACTGCGCAGACATGGTTGTTTGAACATTAGCACGGGGTAAAAGGGGAAGAAACCAACAAAAAGATACAAAAAAATAGGTATATCTGTATAAATACAAGTTCAAGAGTAACAGAATTGTATCATACATTAAGGAGCACCAATGATCTCAGAAGCTCCCTTGAGTAAAAATACAAAATGAAAAAGGATACACAAATAAGGAAGTCCCATTAGGAAATCAGACTGAAGCATATAAAGTTAGTCAAAGATTGTCAGTCATCACTCTTTAACCTTAGAAACAGTAAAACAAAAACAAAAATAAAATAAAATAAACAAAAAACATCCAGGAAACATCTCACACATTTTGTAGCACTCACACACCCCAGAGAATTGCTTCAGAGAAGTTTCTCATATAAAGCCTTTTTTTTTTTTTAAAGATGTCTATCCTGGTAAATGTGGACTGGAGAGGGTGTCTTTTTAACCCTTGTATTTGTAGTTTAGGATGGGGTGGGGCCAGTTGTAACATGGATACTAGAGAAACAGTCTTGCAAGTGAAAAAAAAGCACCTTTCTGAATCTCTTTTTCAGCTGGGAAAAAAAACTGTGGTGGGAATAATGAAAAAACACAACTCTCCTCCAACCCTAGAGCAAGGCACTGAACCAGCAACTACAAACAGTGGCGCCGCAAAGCCACAAACAGAGGGAGTCTGTGATTGTACTGGACAGCTGTCAGGTGCGAGTGTTAATGTCACAGTATGAACATGAATTTAGATAGTGCTGGGACACAAACAAAGAGAAAACATCAGTCATCTTTCCCTGGATGAAAAAAAAAAAACGATAGGAAGGTGATAGGTGAGTTTACGTGCCTCACCTAGAGGACACAAGGCACATTTAGAGAGGAAAAACAAGGGATTTGAAATTTGAATACAGTGAAAAACGGGGGGGGGGGGCTTAGGTGTAACAAGTCTGACTGATGTTTAGATTTGTTCACCTCCTGCCTGTAACATCGTCTTGAATCATCAGTGGCAGAACAAACAGACTCCTCACTTCCTTAACCTCCCAGTCATAAAAGCCAAATAAAGAATACTGTTGGAATATTTTGATGTTTGGCAAAAAAAAAAAAAAAAACCAAAAAAAAACAATAATGTCGGCTGATTGTCAATAAGCAAAAAATAGTCTTGGGTGATTATAAAAGCATAGCCTGCTTGGGTGGCAGCACTCCAATAGAGGACATGGCATAGGTCTGTAAGCACAAGTGTAGCAACATTCAAATAAACTTGTGTTCACTTAGGATAAATTAACATCAACAACAAAATCATAAAATGTACCAAACACTCTGTCAAATTTTAACTTTAAGCAGTCTTGTAAAATAGAGAAATCAAGTCATTCATTTTAATTTTTTCATCTCATGAAAAGCAACCCTGCCTCCCTCTCCTCATTGCTTTGATTTCTCTCTCTCTCTCTCCCTCCCCCTCCATTTCTTTCTGACTCGCTCCCTCTCTCCTCCTCCTGCAGCCAGGACCAGCCTGGCTGCAGGAGGAGGAGAGTCTTTCATCAACATTCTGCAAACACTGATCATCATTGTCAATAAGCGGCGGACGCACGCTCCAACATTCAACTAGAAAAGGCACATAGTTCTTCACTTCCCAAACCAAACACACTTTACAATCAAACACTTTGTTAGGCACAATAAAAGGAAACAAGTACACATATAATAAAGATAATAACAATCATAATGTAAATAATATTAACCTCAATAATAAGCAGCATTGGGTCATGTTGTAACTGTAAGGAAATATATATTTATAAAAACTGATATATTTGTACATAGCGCATTTCAGCACTAGATGTTTGAAACGATTTTAAGCATTAAGAAAACTATATTTGTGTGTTCTTATTTCGTATTGCACGTAATCATACTATCACGTCCTGTTGCTGTAAGAGCACGTGGCTTTCATGGTTCTGTTGTGCATGGCCATGACCGTCTCAGTGATGCAGCTGAGGCTGGTTTAAGTTACAATGGATGTGTTCGCCATGTGAGCAATTTAACTCCTAAGAACATCGGTAACACTGAATGTTTGTGTTCAACACTTGTTTGGGTTTATCTGTGTGTGTTATGAGGGACCTGTATTTCTTATTTCTCAAAATGGCGAGTTCTGAAATGGTGGGTCGGCAGATCTACCACTGTTAAGGTAGAGGATGAATAACAGGACCCATTTAATAAACACATTATATGTAACAACAACCTCTGAGGCAGGAAAGATAACTGTAGCACGCCATCGGTTTCGAACATCACAACAGAACAAAACAATGAAGTCGTCACAAAATGAAGGGAGAGGGCTCCAAGTAAACAATTAATTAAAAAAAAGTAACTTTGACATGGTTATATGGCAATGACATTTTTTTACAAGTTAAACCCAGCTGATTTTGAAAGGGACACACACATGCTCTCTCTCATACCCCTAGATGGCAGCATTGAACTTATTGCTGTGTGGCCAATCCAGATAGATTCCTGATTGAAGGGTAATTGTGACTCCAATCAAATCTAAAATTATCTTCACCAAACCCCAAAATGACATTTAAAGCAACACCCAAAAGGTAAAAAATAAGGGGATAACGCCTGCAAAGGCCAACCTTCTGTTCAGTCTTCGTGATAGAGGACATGAAGTACAGTCAAAAAGGTATGTGGGTGAATGTGTGCATGCGTGTACATTGTAGCTTATTTAGCTTTATCTTAAATCGCAGTGAGAGGTGTGATTACAATTTAACAAGTTCCCTGTGCACTCTATGAACACTGGACTCTGCACACCCCGATAAGTTCACCCTGTTTGCAAAAGCCGTAAACTGGTTCCTCTCTTCACATTGCATGTCCCAACAATCTGAGTGTAAAGCAGCTCAGGTTGAAGAGGAAGGACTTTCAATGGACTTCCTGTGTCAAAAGGTTACCATGGAGGTGTTTCAGTCATCTGTAAGACCCAGGGTGGAGGGAATGGGATACAACGGGAGCACTCACTAACCCCCTGTTAAGAATCACAGGCAGTCACTGGTGTGAAGACTTAACCCTCTGTGATCATGAGATCCTTATCTACTCCTACTCCATAACCTATCTACTCCTTTTGACCTGTTGTAAGATATCACGGTCTGTCTTCATCACTGAATACTGTTCGTCCTCGACCCAGTCAGCCACATGTAGCACATTGTCTCTTGGTCCCAGATTAGGGAGTTGCATGTTGTAGTATATCCACATACACTGTGGATTTCTAACAATGGTGTCTGAACTGTTAAGCAGATGTTAGCTCACCCTGCTCTCACAACATACACTCACACTCTCTAGAGCCCAAATTCAGATATGTTAAGTACACACACACACACACACACACACACACACACACACACACACACACACACACACACACACACAATCACACACAGATGTAAGAAGACACACACACATCCAGAGAGCAGTAGCAGTTGGAAAGGTCAGGTGTCGAGTGTTGATTGAAGCAAAAACATGCCAGTCACTATTGAAGCCAATTAGTCTTGGGCTCTAGACATATACTGGCTCACATCCCTCCCCCTGCCCTTCCTCCTCTTCCTGTTCATCATCCTCTTGTTCCCCCTCCCCTTCTTCTTCCTCCTCCTCTTCCTCCTCCTCTTCATCTGGGCCCATGCTGCTGGTCCTGCCCCCACTGCTGGGCGGAGCTTGGCTGACCTCGGGTGGTTTGGGATAGCGGAAGGGGCAGCCATTGTCGTCAAAGAACCTGCGGAAGGTGAACTCGTAGAAGGCGTGCTCAGGGTGCTTGCCGTGTGGAGAACACAGTGTGTCCCAGGCCCGGGTGCTGTCCCCACTGTCACTCCACGCACCTGGACTGCCCTCCTCTTCCACAGGGTCGAAGTTAGATGTGTCCATGGGGTGAGCGATCTTAGGCTTGTAGGGGGCTGGCTGCTGCCGCAAGTTGCTGGAGAAGTCCATCTGGTCAAAGAAGGGGTGGGCCTTGATCTCACCTGCGCCATTTCCCCCCAGGCGCTCCTCTGCCGAGCAGCAGAGGCGGCCAATTATGTCAATGGCCTCAGGGCTCAGCTTGACCTGAGGGGGCACCTGCAGCGTGCTCTCCCAGTTGATGACCTAGAGAGAGACAGAGACAGAGAGAGAGAAAGTGAGAAAAGAGAAAGAGGTCATACACAATGTCACGAGGATTACATTTACAACAGATTGCACTATTGACTTATCACAACTTGTTTAATTTAACCAGAATTTATGGTTAAATAAATGATCAATATTTTGTTTCAAACTCAGTCACTCCCAGCTGCAAATACCATGACTAGAATAAGTGGTAGGTAGATATGCAAAGCTTCAATGTTTAGTGTTGTAAATGTTTAGTAAATGTTCATGTATGTATGTATGTATGTATGTATGTATGTATGTGCTGGTTAGGTGTGCACCTTCTTCAATTCAATTCAATTCAATTTATTGTCATAAAAAACAATGTGTAGGCACATGTTAAAAATGAAATAATAAATATGTCTGGCCTGGCTTAGCTGAGGATATCCCTGATCTGCTGCAGACTCATCTAACCCCCAACAGCTAATAACATCTTATCCCATCATTAACAGTTTGTATAGCAATATGCAGTGTACAGAGAGGCTCGAATCTACATTACAGGTAGCAGAGATGAACATGCTGCGTTGGTCCTTGGGAGTGACTAGAAAAGACCGGAAGAGAAATGAAGAAGTGAGAAAGAGTTCAAGATCAAAGGAATGGATGAGAAGTTGAGAGAGACGAGATTGAGATGGTTTGGACATGTACAGAGAGGAGGCATAGACTATATAGGAAAGAAGGTATTGGACCTAGAAATACCTGGCAAAAGAAAAAGAGGAAGATCAAAGAAAAGATGGAGAGACCAGATAGAGGAGGACATGAGGAGGGCTGGAGTGCAGGAGAGGGATGCGTCAGACAGAAAGACAAAAATCCCTTAGAAAGAGGGAACAAGCCGAGAGAAGAAGAAGAAGAGGATAGCAATGTGCAGTGTCTACACTTGTATGTTCGTTGTTATGCCTAAGTTTGTTTAATGCTGTGTGTGAACTATTTATAGAAAAGAGGTAGGCGGGTATATGGAAGGGGAGTGACATACACTCACAATAATTTACGCTCTTGTGTCAAGTATGCCAACCGAAGGACCACAACGGGGTAAAAAACAAAACTTTGAGCATTGGGCACTACTACCCTTTCTCATTTTTAGATTCATTTATTTTTTAGGCAGATCAACGCTTCATGGGTATCCCATCTGTCAGTCAATCAACATTCAATCATCATTCAACCTTTAAGCAAAGCACTTAATCCCGTAGCTGCTCCAGTGGAGCTGCTTGGGAGCCATTGGAAGAGAACAGTGGTTATACTGGGCAGCTCCCAGGTTCAAATATGCGAAACTGTGTGAATGTGAATGTATGAAAACACAGTTGTGCTCAGTTGACCTCTCCTGGATAAATAAATAGTAAACACACGCACACACGCACGCGCACGCACGCGCGCACACACACAATAACAATGATGGAGGAAAACATTTATACAACTAATCAGTGGTAAATGTAGTGTTCTCCTGTTATGACTGACCTTAATCTGTGTCTCAGTTGGGGTGGGGGCCAGGAAGGGTGGCTGTCCCACCAGCATCTCAAAGAGAATCACTCCCACGCTCCACCAGTCACATAACTGGGTGTAACCTGTAGACATGGCGAGGCCAAAATAGGAAAATAAATTCCAACTGATCTGTATGGATGCGACCAGAAGGAGAGATGAACCATAAAAGAATGTAGCCCATAGAACAACACACGGATACTGTGTCTGCTGTTTGATTTTATTGACAATATCCAATTATTTTCATTAGGTTTATATGCAAACAGATATAAATCTTTTTTTAAATAAAGAACAGTTCATTTATATGTAAATATGTTATATTACTTTTAATCTAAATGTTCCAGTGAGAAATGTAGGATTCCTGCAATGTGAAAACCAGGCAAATAAATCAGATTCACACTTGGATTGATTCTCTAAAAACAAGTGTTTATCCTATATCGTCATTCATGTTGACAACAGTATGCATTACATGTACTGTCCGAAGTTTTGTTTTCATCTTTGCAATCCTTTATTTTAGCCTGCTTGTAATTTTAGCTGATTAAGATTTGTAGGTTATTTACATGTTATATTAGCTTTATGTTGCTAAGCACTATTCTCCAAATTAGTGGTCACTATTGTCATTCTGCTATCCATCCATCCATTATACATGTTAAAGCCAATTCAGTGTCGCAGGGTCTAACTGTACTGAATCCTTTTAAAATGAATACCAATTCTAACATTCTCTTGTGCTCCACCTTTCTTTCACCCACCTTTGCGAAGCAGCACCTCAGGGGCTATGTAGTTGGGTGTGCCAACCAGTGAATGAGCCAGGCAGCGCTGGTGCTGTCTCATGGCGCGCTGTTCCAGGGTCATCAGACGATCACCACAACGGCAGTTGGACACATCATCCCAGAAGTCACTGGGTTCCATGCTATCCTGTCTGACATGACTCCCTGAAAAACAGGAGAGTTTGTTACAAACAGAGCAATAACTCAAAATTGGTTAACTGGGCGAGGCTGCAGCGTAGGGATTTATAGCCCTTTACCCACTGTCGGAACTTAACAGGCTCATTAAATTTTGGGTTCTGATTTTGTTTCTATTGGTGATAGCCTGGTTTTGGAGTTCTCAGATCTTAATTTTGGCCCTGCCCAGGAAGTTATACTAAATCAGAGTACCAAGAACTTTCGGGCAGAGCTAACAGCACTGTTAATCACAACTGGTCAAGTAATGGATCATAACACCATCACCACTACACCCTAGCTACAACCACTAATTTTAAAAACAGTGGCGGAATAACCACTATTGTTTGCTGTGTAAAACAATATAGCATGACAAATGACATCAAAGGTGTGACAGTCACTTTTTGTGTCTTATTTCCCAACCTTAGCAGCTCTTAAAATACATCCATCCATCATCCATTCATTATCCAAACCGCTTATCTTGCTGTCAGGGTCACAGGAGCCCGAGCTTACACAGATTCTTATGTGTTCTAGATACGGAAAGTTACGGGTGGGTAAGGGCTTTTAGAGAAGAGGACACCTGATTCCAAGCCATTACAAATCCCAGAGATATCCATTGCCTCATAATTCCTTCCTTACTGAGATATTTTGATATTTCAGTCAACTCAGGTATGTAGATCACTTTTAATATAGATGTTCTTAGTTATTTTCTACTTTGTTAAACTTTGGTGGGTGCTGGTTATGATAAATCAGTGTTCTCAATCCAGTTGTTGGGTAACAACAGTACTGCTGGTTTTCTATTGTGTCAGACTGTTAATCACATTCACTTGTTCCAGGTCTAAAACCTCCCTGACTGGAAACAGAAATAACTGCCACAACATCCATCCATCCATCCATCCATCCATTATTGAAGCCGCTTATCCTACTTAGGGTCGTGGGATGCTGGAGCCTATCCCAGCAATCATTGGGCGGCAGGCAGGGACACACCCTGGACAGTCTGCTAGGCCATCACAGAGCCAACACATTCACACCTAGGGACAATTTAGTACAGCCTATTCAACTGGACCGGTGAATGTAATTAACTACCTGGCAGAGCAGAAACCAGCAGCATCGGTGGCATCCCATGACTGGATTGAGAACCTCTGTGACAAGTTAATGCTACTTAAGTGAAACCATGTGTAAATTCAGCAGCAGATCTGATGGATCCTTAGACTATATCTCTAATTCAGTAAGTGTTAAGTGAGGGCACGAAACTACATGTGTGTTTTTGTGGCTGTGATGTACGTATAGTGAGGCACTGCACCGTTATTCCAAGAACGGTCTCACCTTTCTGGTAGTACTTGGAGTTGTGCGTCCAGCGGAACCCCGTGCACAGGCCAAAGTCTGTCAGCTTGATGTGCCCATCCAGGTCAATTAAGATGTTGTCCGGCTTGATGTCACGATGGATGAACCCCATTTTGTGGACGCTCTCGATGGCCAGTGTCAGCTCTGCCACATAGAAGCGGGCCAGCAACTCGGGGAAGACTCCCATACGGATCAGCAGGCTCATCATGTCTCCCCCGGGGATGTAGTCCATGACAAAGTAGAGGCTGTCACGGTCCTGGAAAGAGTAGTAGAGGCGCACCACCCACTCATTGTCGGCCTCTGCCAGGATGTCACGCTCTGCCTTCACATGAGCCACCTGGGTCAAAGGAAGCACTCGTTTCAGTTGGTTTCAAGAGTAAAAGTTGGAACTCAGCAAAACCTCATTTCCTAAAACAATATCTTGTTACAAATTTAATCTTATGCTTTAAAGGGAAATTTCGAGGTTGACATCTCTAGAAAGTATACAATACTTGTCAATGTTGTCTGCATCGCCATAGCCCGCTATAGCAACCTGGCTTACTTCTGACATCACTGACCTCAGTGGAGAATGTCAGGTCTATTGGCAGGGGAACGTCAATTTCCCCGTCAAATTAATTTGCATTGAAGCAGTTATAGTTTTAAAAGACTAGACAGACCATTAGCACGAAATGGACACACAGATTATTAGTGGAAATTAAGTTTCAGCTTTGCAACCATACTCCCCCCGGAACCCAAAGACTTTGGTTTCCCAGACACTGCCCGGCACACCGCCGGATCGTTAGTCGGCATGTTTATGGTCGGAACTACAATGGTATTTGCCACTAATCTGCATGTCCAGTAGGTGCTAGGTCTGTCTAGTCTTTTGAAACTATAACTGCTTCAGTGCAAATAATTTTGACATAGAAATCGACATTCTCCTATCAATAGAGCCGATGTTCTCCACTGACGTCAATGCTGTCGGAAGTAAGCCAGGTTGCTATGGTAATGCAGACAACATTGACAAGTATTGCGTACATATAGAGATGTCAACCCTAAGATTAATATATGGACCTGAGATTGAAAATCGGCGAAATTTCCCTTGAATGAGCCAAGCATCTGAGAATTTTTTTTGTCCCAGAACATCAAAAGTTCAAATGTATTATTACCTGGTTGCGGTTGAGGACATCCTTCTTGCGCAGAGTCTTCATAGCGTAGAGGGCGCCAGTGTCAACCTTACGTGTCAGGCACACCTCACCGAAGGCGCCAATGCCCAGTGTCTTGATCTTGACGAACATGGACTTGTCCATTTTGGCGCGGCGCAGCCTGTTGTAGTTTGACTCTTTCTGGTTGAGCATCTTCCTCATTTGTTCCTGCTCCGCTTCTGATAGGCCGGCCTAAGAGGAAGGGGAAAGGTTAAGGGCAGAAGAGTTTGACAGTCTAATCTGGTAATCTAACAATGTGGATAATCAACAATGCACATTCTAAACTCCATATAGACTCTTGCATTTGACAATATATTCTGCATTCTGCAAACGTAACTGTCAGTAATAATCTTTGCCGGTATGATTTCAAGCCAATAGGTCAGTACATAGGTTCTGATTACCACATTCTAAATCTATTCTTGGCAGCACTACAACAACTGAATGTTTCTCTGGAAAAACAAGTTTCATCCCAAGGGGTGAGAAGATAGAAAAATCAAAACAGCAGGTTATGATGCTACAAATACTTTAACAGCGGGTTCAGAAACAACTTGACAACAAGTACATTTGGCCTAGAGATGCAGGACATAAGTTTAACTCAAGAGATCTCATGTTTACTCACATTTATTACGCACATAAAACTAGGGGTGCACGTTATTGGATTTTTGCCGATATTCAATATGCCGATATTTTCAAACTCATTTGGGAAATTGCTGATATCAACATATATACATCTTTTTTTTTTCATTGAAGAGAACACCAAGTCTCTCCTTTACTAGAATTAACCTATTAACTGTTATTGTGATGACATTGTGATCTGTAGCGACAGTAGGGTGCAGGTTGAGGACAGCCTGGAGAGGTGCAGGTATGCACTGGAGAGAAGAGGAATGAAAGTCAGTAGGAGCAAGATGGAATACCTATGCATGAATGAGAGGGAGGACAGAGGAATGGTGAGGATGCAAGGAGTAGAGGTGACGATGACGTATGAGTTTAAATAACTGGGGTCAACTGTTCAAAGTAATGGGGAGTATGGAAGAGGTTAAGAAGAGAGTGCAGGCAGGGTGGAGTAGGTGGAGAAGCATGTCAGGAGTGATTTGTGACAGAAGGGTACCAGAAAGAGTAAAAGGGAAGGTTTACAAGATGGTCGTGAGACCAGCTATGTTATATGGTTTGGAGACGACGAAAAGACAGGAGGCGAAGCTGGAGGTGGCAGAGTTGAAGATGGTAAGATTTTCACTGGGAGTGACAAAGAAGGACAGGATTAGGAATGAGTATATTAGAGGGACAGCTCAGGTTGGATGGTTTGGAGACAAAGCAAGAGAGGCAAGATTGAGATGGTTTGGACATGTGCGGAGGAGAGATGCTGGGTATATTGGGAGAAGGATGCTGAATATGGAGCTGCCATGGAAGAGGAAAAGAGGAAGGCCAAAGAGGAGGTTTATTGATGTGGTGAGAGAGGACATGCGGGTGGCTGGTGTGACAGCGGAAGATGCAGGACAAGAAGGGATGGAAATGGATGAGATGTTGTTGCGACCCCTGACGGGAGCAGCCGAAAGTAGTAGTAATAGTAGACTGTTATTGTGATGGCCTACTTGTTGTAGATACAGCCATAAAACATTTTCTTTAATTCTTCCCTAAATGTATCCTTTTACAAATGTAGACATTCACTCATGGTTATCCAACTAAAATGGAAGGAATGTCTGTCTGTTTGTTTGTCTATGACCGGACAAACAGTGTCCCTTTGTGATTGAAACCCACATTGTGGTCTGAGGGAGGATTACACCCGAACGTGCACTGCACTTGTCTGAGTCAATGGCTGGTTATCAAGAGCAATGAATTCGATGATTTTGTTGTTAAGGGCTTTCACCTTTGGGTGGTCACTACTGTATTTCTAAATTTTGTCAAAAGACTGAAGTAGAGGTTGCTGACAGGTTTTTGCTGGCGCCGTTTTTTTTCTTGCCTACTTTTCAGAAACTTCATGGTATTCAGGATGACAGCTCTTAGGATGCATAATTAAAGTGGTAGTGTTAAAGGAGTGTGGTTTTACCCATCTTCACATCACTGGAATTTTACAAGCATTGCAAATAGCAATTTGATCTGTTTCAGATATGTCGAAATACTTCCATACGGCTGAAATGTTGAAGGTTGTTGCTGGCGCTCATAATATACATTAAGCGTTGTCGCATGCGCATAGTTAATATGTCATCTCATCGGCCAGGCACATCAGCAGAAATTTTCATATTTGCTGTTGCCGATACGTTTTAATGGTTGATACCGATGTCGTGCCGATATCATGCACCCCTACTTAAAACCTTTCTATCAACCAATGGTCTGGATCTAGCAGTGGTGAGTTTTTACCCCTCTAAAATGCAGATCAATTACTTCCAAAAGAGTCCAAAGGGTAGAAGACAGCAATGATTTAAGACAAGCTCACACAAACAAGCCAATGAGCTCATTGACCCCAGTCCCAAGATGAAAATTTCCTCGTTTAAAAGCACACTCCTGAGGGAATGGATGACCTTTTTGGCCATTAGTCTAGTCAAGTGTAAGGATGAGTCTGAACACTGAAATAGATACTAAAAGGTTCTTTCACACTAAACATGACCCAAAATTGAAAGACAGCTTTCAGGAAAGAATCATTTAAATGCTGGCATAGCAGAGAAAGGGAACAAGTGTATTGCCATAAAGATAAACAATATGCTTTATTTGTAGGATTTATAATGACGACTTAAAGGAATCTGAGAATCGATACGCACTACTATATGTTCTTATTGTTTCTCTTATTTTTCTTTGTGTATTCTTAGGCTACTTGTTTTTGAATGTAGGCTATGGAGCATGCCCTGTTAATTTCTGCACAATGAGGCCACAACCGAATGACTCTTTATTCACCTTTTATTTGTTTAAAAATCTAATTGGCAATTGCTAAATCTGACAGTAAATATGCTTTATGTAGCCGATTGCTAAAATGGACAGTAAACACGCTTTCTGTAGGTAATTTCTTCATGAGTGTTGTTTTTGCTGCTGAACAGCAATGTCAATATCAGTTGATGTCTATTTCATGGCATTGCTTAGCAAAGGATGTTTTATTTCCTCACGACATTCCAGATGGTACTTTCAAACTTTTACTTGACCTTTCTGCCACTTTGAAATAAGGTCAAGGAAAAGTGAAAAGGAGGAAAGTCATATTTGCTAATGGATTTGGTTCCACCTTTGGGCTGTACATACAGATGCATCATTCTCTGAAAGCTGGTGTGGCAGAAATTGAACAGAACAGTGTCTTGGTATTTTTCCCATTTGGAGGGCATGCTTTGAAGGTGAAATGCTTTTGGGTTGAAACAAAAATTTTGCTGGGAAATAGAGGCAATAAATAAAACCCATGAAAGGCACTATAAATGCTGAAATACTTCATTGTTGTTTCTATATCATCTGTATTCTGTGTGGAATTCACCAAACAAATTCAGTGAAAAAAAAAATAGTTCCGCTAATAATCTCCCTCAGGCCACTGACTAGTATAGGAATCAAAACCAATCAATTTGGTTACAATTTTCTCTGTATCTACTACACCCCCCCCCCCGCTTCCCTTTAGGTTTTATAGATTTAGGCCAGTGGTTCCCCAAGTCAAGGTCAGGGAAACCAAAGGCTTGAGATACTTCAAGGGGGTCATTAGCGGGGAAAAAAAAGCATAATTTCACTGTATTTGAATTCACAAGAAAGAGATGAGAGAATGCGTTTGAATGGATCAAGTTTACAACTAAGTGAGACCTGCAAAGCCATGTCTCACTCATCTCTCATTCATCCTGGAGAGCTCTGGTAGCTTTACTAATGCCCCTTTTCCACTACATGGTACCGGCTCGACTCGGCTTTTTCGTTTTCCATTACTGGAAAGTACCGGCATTTTGGTACCTGTTACTACTTTTCTGGTACCACCTTTGTCGAGGTTCCAAAAAAACTGGAGCGGGTACCAAAATCAATGCAGACCAGCTATACTGAGGGGGGTACGGTTACGGTAATGGAAGACACTCTGCGAGTCAAGTCGAGTCAGTACCGTGTAGTGGAAAAGCAGCATAAGTAGCAAAGCAATGTGGAACCAGGCCTAAATGAATATTCTGGGGTCTAGCCCTGCATTTATGTTGTATGTCTCCCTGCATTTTTCTATCAAATCTGTATTTCTCTATCAAATGAAGACAAGCACACCAAGACAATCATATAAAATAAAAACTGACTAATGAACAGAATAAAGGGTTTGACATTTCCAATCTCCCATCAGCATCTCACCTTGGACATCTCCTGTTCCAGCTGCAGTCTGCGATTCAGTTTCTGTTGGTAGGTCTTCATCACATTCTCTATGTGTTGTTCCATGTAGAACTTGAAGGCGAAGGGTGAGTAGCTTTTAATGCGGGACTCTCTCTTCTCCTCATCACGCCCGTTCTTCCTCACTGGGACGGGTGACGTCTGGATCTGTTTCTTGTCCTTCACAGGCTTCTCTCCCTTGACAGTCTTCGTCTTTTCTTTTACCTGCTGACTCTCCTCCCCCTTTCCGCTTCCTCCACTGCTGCCGTGTGTGGCTCTGGCAGCTGGGCTGCTGAGGTCCTGGGCTCCACACTTTGCTCCACCCCCTTCAAGAGTCCCTGGCTCACCTGCTGCACCGGGCATGAGCAGGGTTTTGGGGTATGGAGGCGGAGGGCAGCGTAGCTCCTGAGCAGGTTCCAGGGCGTAAGCCTCCTCTGGCATGTAGGGGAGAGGCTCAGCTGTATCCTGGGCCTGAGAAGCCATCCAGCCAGGGTGGCATGGTCCCACAGCAGTCTTGGGCTCAGGTCTCATCACCCTGATGCTCTTCACTGGCTGCTGGATGGGAGGGGATGTCACAGCCGTGATGGTGTTTGGGGGTCCCATGGAAGCCTCCTGTTTGCCAGCTGTAGAGGGAGCAGCCATAGCAGGCCGTACATTGTTGGGACCAGCCGAGCGGTTGTTGAAGGAATTGGTTCTGCTTGGGACACGTACCTCTCCCCTGAATGGACCCTGGGGTTGGGGTTGCCTGGCTGTAGGGGGCCCCCCTTCTGGGCCTGGCGGCCCTGCCCAGTGGTGCTCATACAGGTCCAGGTTGAGGCTGGCTCTTGAGGGCGTCATTAGACCCTGGGGAAGGTCAGGAAAGTCGGGACCCATGCCGGTGGCAGCTCCGCCAGGGGAGCGGGACATCATGTGGACCTGGTGAGAAATTGGGCTGGCCTGGCGGGGATGGGAATGGGGTGGCAGGTATAGGTTTGTGGGGTACCCTCCTGTTCCCCCAGCCCCAGGCCCAGGCCCACTTTGACCCATGGCCCCTTTCCCCTGCATGTTGACATAGTTGTCCTGTGATGCCATTGGAGGAGGTGCCATCTTATTCTGGAAGGAGGCACTCCTCTTGACTCCATAGCCTGTGGGCTCCATCATGTGAGGCCTGGCATGGCTGTAGTCATAATGGGAGCCTGGCATGGGGCCTCCCGGTGGCTGAGGCTGGAGCTGAAGAGGCTGACCGGGAACATTGTAGCTCATCATTGGTCCGTGCTGCTCCATGCTGCCAGGATAGGCTTTTTGTTGAGCCCCTGGGGGATACATGGTGTTACCTGGGTTGCTCTGAGTGGCAATAGCTGGAGGGTAGGCACCCATACTTGGGGGGCGACCCATTGGGTTGCCCACGGTAGGGCCCTGTGCTCCACTAGAGGGGGGCATCATGTAGTTCATAACAGGTGGCGCACTCATATAGGGCCTGGCTATCTCTCCTTCAGGGCCATATGCTGCTGCACCCTCATACATGGAAGCCCCCATCTGGTGGTATGGAGGCATGGCACCTGCCTCCCCTGAGGCGTCTAGTGGGGGTCTGTGGTCCATTGAGTTTGGCATGCTGCCTTTTCCTGAAAGCACAAGTAGTAACACTGGTTGTTTTGTAGTCTTATCAGAATGTCACACTAATACATATGGCAAAAACTAGAATCTAACATATTGGCACATAAATATTTGCACTGTAGAGTAAATCTAAGTGTTTTCTACAAGAATCAATTTTTGGTCAATCAGAGGATGCAATACAGAAACAATGAGGTGGCAGTTCATATCATAACACCAAGTTTAAAGTCTTTACTGTTAAAACCTGTTAGAAGACACCTTGATACCTTAGTGTGTCCTTACTTTAAGGTGACCTTGAGTGTCATTAAAGATGCCATTAAATAAAATGTATTATATTATCATTATTATTACTTTAGGCTCCAATAACAATTTTAAAAACTGGTTCTAAAAATAAGTCTGGAGTTGAGGATAGAGTCATTTTTTTGTACTGTTTTTACACAGTACTGTAAAAAAACAAAAAAAAGCAAGATATTTAACCCGAATGGAACTGCCCTATAGCCAACAAAAAGAGGCTGTGGTTGTACTGGACATATCTCAGTGAGAAATGTGTGGAACAGTGTGAATGTGAGGCAGGGTGGAACTGAAAAAGACCAAGATGCCTTACTCGACTGGACAAATATGAAAGGTATGACAAACTACAGGAGTGTTCTTGTGTACCTGGTGAGGTCTGTTTGATGACGCGTACGATGAGCTCGTTGCGGGGATCCAGGTAACCCATCTTACTGATGTACTCCAAGGCTGCTTCAATGTTCCTACTTCCTGTCTGCTTCAAGGCCCGCACTGCCATCTCCTGTTACATATGCAAACAGACACACATGGTAATATTGAGCAGTACTTGTCAGAAGCCCAGCGGGTGTCTATTCAACAAACATTCACCCCCACCCCAAAAATATACACACACAATTAGGCGTGCATGCACCTACATCCTCTCTGATTGGGGTCATGTACCAGTGACTTCCTGTGCCAATCAAAACAACAACTAGTCCACATAATAGAACATAGTTACATAACCTTTTTGACGTTGATATAATTGATTAGTTCCTTTCCCTGGATTGATTCTCTGTTAATAGCCAAAAGAGAGAAGTATGCTGACATGATAGAGGTGGATAAAACTTTTCACTTTCCAGAATAAAGTTTAAGTTTGTAAAAGGAAACAGGGGACCTGAAGCCTCATGGAGCACCTCCCAGAAACATCATGTGGTCACATGACCATGGGTATTTGTGTGAGGAATGTTGTGGTCTGAGTATTCAGCAATCTTCCTGTGTAGTCCTGAGTAACTGAATAGGTAGACCACAATGCTAACACAGAAAAGAAAAAGGGCTTGATTTCAACTGTAGCGCCACTCCAGAAAATCTATGAAATGCATTGTAATGTTACTCCAATATTACTTCAAAGAAGAGACGAATAACGAATAAATTCTTTTACCTAGTTTACTTATCCTGATCCATATTTGATTATAGGTTGTCACCATCAATTGTACTGGATTTTATTTAAAAAAAACGAGCACTCTCCACTACTCACTAAACATTGAACACTTTAGCGAAGTTAACTTTTTTTTTTTTTTTAATATGTGTGGTCAAATGTCAGCATCCAGGTGGCTTCCACGGTGTGGGAGCATACTGCTTTTTCGCCTTGGTGAGATATGGCTTCCAACTGATACTACAGGTGGGGAGTGGAGAGCTCATCTTAGGTTTGGAAACCTTTGGTTCAGCAGGTGGTGAATGAAAAAGTTTGGAGGTATTTAGGTCACCTATCTCAAAAATGCTAGTTAACCACCCTGGACTGAGCTATCCGGGGGCCAGCCAGTCGAGTTATGAATGAGGCACAGCAAAAATGCGAGTACAGATCTTGCAGAGCATTCCTGCATGTTTATTGTCTCTTATTAAAACAATGCCAATCATTCCAGTGGTTTATTTAGTTAATTGAAAGCAGGGGATCTTGAAACAAGGAAAAAAAATCTTGTACTGAAATGGGGTGTCCTCACGTGAGCTAAGATGATAAAGGCATTTGAGTTGGAGTATCAGTTAAGTTTTCGCAACCTCATACTGTTGTCCTGTGTCTCAGTTTAGTCAACAGTAGCAATCCAGTCTGGAATCTAAATGATAAGCCTAATCCATCAGTCTAAGACGACACTGGCCGCACTTTATTTTACAGTACACTAATAAGATGTACGTAACAAGCCATACTTTGTATGAAATTAGACTCAAACTAGAAATAATATGGTCTTTATTAGACAATAAACAAACAGTTATACCCTAATTAGACATCATTCACCTAAATTATGCAGTAAGTAGAAACCGCATAAATTGGCGTACTAGACCCAAAATATACTCTACTTTGGCCCAATCCCAATTCTCCTCCCCTTGGCCCTACCCCTCCATTTTGGGTGCAGCCACATAGGGTAGGGTGTCCCATTTCTTTTGGGGATCGAGGGGTAGTGGTCATCTGACCCTACAAATGGCCCTTCAAATGGAGCGTTTTCAGATGTAGACTCCAAATGTAGAAGGAGTACCTGGCTACAGCCTGCAAAATGGGACGGGGTTCAACATCGAACGTTTAATCCCAGCCACCCATCCCCAGGGGTGCCGCCAGGGATTTTGCGTCCCTATAAAGAATATTACGGAGTGCCCTTTATTTATTTAATTAATCAAATAATTATTTTGTTATTTTCCTGACTTCTCTAAACATCAAACCCCTTCCTCTACCTTCATCCCATGCTACCAGCTTGCCCAACAATCCCCTCATCAACAGCTTCTCCAATAAGGGACCCATCTTCTTAGTTTGACAAATTTACATATAAAATCCTCTTAACAAAAAGGAATGTGATACCACCATAGCCCAGATTGAACCTGTGGGCTCTTTCCTGTGGATCTCTCCTTCCTGTGGATCACGAATCAGAGAGGTCTTCGACAAGATCTGGCCATATGCCATTGGGTAATCGTGTGGGATAAGGGGAAAAACTAGAAATAAATGTATTAAAAAAAATTTTTGAGCACCGTTGTGGCGCCCCCTCTAGTCTGGCTCCCTTAGAATCTTCATAATATTATACCCACTTACGGTGCCACTGCCCATCCCTAACCTTAAACCTGTCCCCAACTAGGGATAGGTTTAAGGTTAGGGATGGGCAGGTAAACCTAACCCTGCCTTGGTTTAACAGGGTTAGGTTTAGTGTACCATGGAACATGGCTACCAGTATGTACTGGTAGGTGGAAAGAAGCAACTGGGGACTCCATGTGTATTGGAGGAGGCATGTGGTAGTCTACAGCCCTCCCAGGATCGGCAGAAGGGGTGGAGCAGTGACTGGGACAGCTCCGAAGAGTGGGGTAATTGGTTGGGTACAATTGGGGATAAAAAAATAAAAGATCAAATACTTAATGATTGCAGTAGAATTGCTATTCGGAATTATAGTAATCAGCCAATTGTGCCTTTTTACTGGTGATTCATGATTTTTATGTAGTTTATTTATGTTATTGTTTTCCATGTGTTCCGCTCTACAAAGTGTTACTTTTTTTCAACATGAAGTAGATGTAACTTTTTCACTGGATCAAAAAAGTCATGTTTTATGTTACAATAAACATTATGGCAAAATTGTCCCTAACCCTATGTAATTGATGCATTTTTTTTCTTCAATTTTGGTTATTGTAAAAACGGTCTTAAACTTGATTCCGAGTGCTATTAAAAAAAGTCTAAAAGTCTTAAATCTAACTTGCCTTACGCTGTAGGAACCCTGTGTACAGTTCTTTTGTAAAGTGTCGCAAATTACCCCCTAATAAAGTCTAATAAGGGTCTAACAGTGGGAAATAAAGATGGATTTCACTTTGGTTTACGGTACAGTTCTGTTGTAATGTGTCGCAAATTACCATCTAATAAAGTCTAATAAGGGTCTAACGGTGGGAAATAAAGAAGCAATGTCCGGGGCAGCTTCCATAGCTTAATGTTACTGGGGTCAGATAGTGACATGCCATTAAATGATCTGATGTCTTAACTGGTATGGGAGTAGAGCGTTGAGGAAATATGTATTACTACCTACAAACTCGACAGGATTCCAGAGAACTACAAGGGATCTGTGAAGTAGTGACCAGATGTGATTGGTTTCTAATTAGATTATAATTTGGTATAATAGTGTGTAAGTACAGTATATTTTGGGGTCTAATACGGCATTGCATGTGGTTTCTGATTACAGCATAATTTAGGTGTATGGTGTCTAGTTAGGGTATAACTGTTCGTTTACTGCCTAATAAAGAACATTTTATTTCTAGCTTTAGTCTAATTTGATACAAAGTACAGCTTGTTATGCCTTAGTGTACGGTAAAATAAAGTGTGACCTTTACACCCGGTATTATCATGTGACCTGTATCTGGATTTGGGTATTGAACAACACAATCATGCCCTTTCCATCTATTCCTGGTGTTGGTATTTATACGTGTTCTCCTTCTCTGCATTGTAACCATGCTGACTGAAGAGTGTGCACAAAAAAATGCATTGTAACCATGTTGACTGAATAGTGCGCACAAAAATATGAGGACCAAAGAAAAAAGCGGTTGGGAAGACGGAAAGTTTTTTTTTTAATACTGAAATAGGAAGATGGAAAGTGTGTCCATTGTCATCAAAAACATTAATAAAACAAAACATCAAAACATTTTATTAAAAAAAAAAAACATCGTTTTAATAACTGAGGCACCAGAAACACTTATATTGCCACAATCAAATTTGCAACTGCTGTAAATACTCAGGAGGGATACCAAAACCCGGTATTAAACGGGCAGCGGTGCTAAAGACCGCAGTATCGATAAGCTCCGACGTTAATGGTTCTGCCATTGGTATTGGGAGAAATTAAGAAAATACATTCCCTATTTATTTAGGCTACATAAATGTTATCTTGCACATTTTAGCTCATCAACTCCGTTTCTAATTTGCAACAAGATTAAGACATTTGTCTTTGATGCATTTTCACTATTCCCAACCCAGCAGAGAGCTCTCTCTCTCAGAGGCTGTCATATGTGCAAGCCGAGGGGCGGGGCCAGAGCTTCCTCTCAGATATGTGCATGTGCGTGCGCGCGCGCGCACGCGCGCGCACGCACGCACACACACACACAGCCTGCTCCTAGTGACAGTGGCGGAGAGAGAACTAAACAGTACTAGACTTGATGCTGACAACGCTCGTTGCCACAAGTACAAGTCTTTTGCATGTAAGGGCTGATACACAAGCAATCTTTTGAAACTTCTGGCGAAAGTGCATCAAATACAGGTGGAGAAATGCAGTTTTTGACTACCTAGTTCATAGTTCATCTCTCGTTGCCCCATCCACCTCAGGTAGTATGTTATGTATGCTAGTAGCCTAGAGCCCACACGGAGTTAACTAAATTACACAAACATGGGTCAATGATTAAAAGTAACGCTCTGTCCACACATGAGAAAATAAAGCAATGTTAATTTGTTTTGTTTTTTATTCTCTTAAAAAATATAATCGCCAATAAGAACTAACCAGTACGTTAAAGTACCGGATTGACAAACAGTATCAGTAAGAGTAGCAGTACTGTTAAATTCTTAACGATACCCATCCACCCAAACCGCTTATCCTGCTCTCAGGGTTGCGGGATGCTGGAGCCTATCCCAGCAGTCATTGGGCGGCAGAGACACCTGGACAGGCCGCCAAGCAATCACAGGGCCCACACACACACACACAGTCGTGTTTCACTATTCTTGTGTGGACCCCTCATTGACTACATTCATTTCCTAGCTCTTAACCCTAACCTTAACCACGCAAACTACATGCCTAACCCTAACCTTAACCTAACCCTAATTCTAACCGTAACCCTAAAACCAAGTCCTAACCCTAAAATAGACCCTTTTCCTTGTGCGGACCTCTGAAATGTCTGCACAAGGTACGTGCTGTCAGGTTTTGTTATCCTTGTGTGGACCAAATGTCCACACAAGGATAGCTAAACATGTACACACAGATACACACACACCGAGAGACAATTTAGTATGGCCGATTCACCTGACCTACATATCTCTGGACTGTGGGAGGAAACCGGGGCACCGAGAGGAAACCCATGCAGACATGAGGAGAAAATGCAAACTCCACACAGAGGACAACCCCCAAGGTTTGGACTACCCGAGGGCTTGAACCCAGGACATTCTTGCTGTGAAGCGTTCACGCTAATCACTGCGCCACCGTGCCGCCCGGGGTGAACACCATTCTTCCAAAAGATATTCCCTCATTTGGTGTTTTGATGATGGTGGTGGAGAGCACTGTCTAAAGTTTGATCCAAAATCTCCCATAGGGTGACTCCCATAGGGTATCTTAACGATACCCATCCCTAGTAAATACAAATAACAGTGACTTGTTAACCAAGGTGGAAAGGTTTTGTGACAAAGCTGTTTGTCTGAATAAACTGCAACCATCAGAATGAGCGGCTTCACTTTTGGCTATTCTGTTTAACTATTGGCTGGGATGATGCTTCCACCCTCAGAGGGTACGTTCTTACCAGTGCGAGTATTGCATTAATGTGACCTTGACCATACATGATATCCAGAAAAACATAGCATGATAATACCAGGTGTAAATGGAGTATTATATCCATGCTCATTGACATACTGTAACTCTTGTCAAATTGGGATACAACTACAATAAGTTAGTTGGAGGCCATTTTAGGTTCTGAGCTGTAATTTTTTTTCCCACCTTCACCCATTTGTTTTTTTTTTCTTTTTTTTTCTGCTGGAGTATTTTCTTTATTTCTATTCACTTTTCATCTGCTGCTGCTGCTACAATTCAATTTCCCCGTAGGGATCATTACTGTTTCATCTCGTTTCACCAAGATCCAAGTAAAGATTGAAATCAAAGCTAAATTGTAGACATTTTTCAGCTCTACAACGAGCCCTTT
Source organism: Lampris incognitus (assembly GCF_029633865.1). Classification (NCBI taxonomy): domain Eukaryota; kingdom Metazoa; phylum Chordata; class Actinopteri; order Lampriformes; family Lampridae; genus Lampris; species Lampris incognitus. The sequence continues at coordinate 27,364,889 of NC_079221.1, read as the reverse complement.
ATAATTTCTATTTAAGAGCATAAAACCCCAATACAACTCCGTCTGGTAGCTAAGATACAGTGGTGGGATAACAGCTACAGAACATCATCCTTGGGGCTGGTAGCGATGTGGAACTTTTCTCAAGGATACATCAGCAAGGCAGATGCAAGCTGAAAGAGCCATCCTAATTCAGTTTATAGGATGAATCTTTTCAACCACAAGACCACTATGCCTCCCCAGGTGCTCACAACACTATGACAACTCCAGTGGCTGAGGCTATGACCCTGATTGATTTAATGGGTAAACCACACTGCGACGAAGCAGACTCCAAGAGAGATATATAGCTTAGTCTCTGTGTTTTGCACTGTTTTATTGTACTGTATTGTGCATTACAGAGCTCTCTAGTTGGTCAATTGGCTCATCGGTTTGCCTGAAGCCATCAGTTAACCCTTCACCGTGCACAATTCCTGCGCACTTACTGTACATGACTGCTCTCACTGCATCACAAGGAGCTATGAGCACTCTGACTGTTCATATAGAATGGAGTATACCGAGCATTGCAACCCCAATTCCTATAGGCAGAGAGTCAGTTGATGATTTTGGGTTTGGTGAATGTTGTAGTGAGTTGTTGTGCATTTTTATGTAAACCTTAAATGCAAACAAGAGTTCCCTGCGAGGTCAACAAGTGGTTTAGTCATTCTCACACAACTTTAGAAGGCAAACAAACAAAAACCCCAGCAACAAACCCAGACAGAGTGGTTGATACGACACACAACATAAAACCTGAGAGGGCTATCTCCCTCTTACTCTCTCTTTCCCTCTCTAACTAGGCGACCCACACCTAGATGAGGAAATCCCCCTGAATGGCAAATGACCTCACCGCAAAGACATTTCAACCCAATCCAAGGCCCAGCTGTTCCGACAGAGGAGCCATTGAGCCCTAACATGCATGCCCCTGCTGGTTTCTTGTGGAACAGCAGTCACATCAAGAAAGTCCGTGTAAGATTTAGTTAAATTCTTTTACATGTGCCATTTTACTGGATGATTTCATCCAAAGTGCCACAATGGTAACGTCCATGCATTCATCTTTTTTAAAAACAGATGGCGCTGGTGAGGATGACACCCTGACAATGAGGGCTCCATACTATGAGCTACCCAATGAGTTACATAGGACAACAGCATCGACCTTGTTTAATATATTTTTTGATAACATGAAAGTAAAGCTTTGATAATTATACCGCTCATAAATCTTTGTGCTTGGGGAAAAATACATTTCAACAATGTACCTTTTGGGAACTCTGCAGGCACACTTATCCAGAAGAGTTTACAGCGAAGGGCAAGTTGTTTTCATCAGGGTTTTTTTTCATTTTTAGGTGGGGCCATTTTGTGTCCCCTCATGCCCACAGTTTCTGAGACAGACAAGGCACTTTTCATTTGCAGGGCGGAAACAAAGTCAAACACAAATGGGTTTAAAAGCAGGATTGCATAGCAACCGTGGGCACTTTCAGCTCTGAGCCAGGAAACGCCAGGGCCAGAGACATTCTACGCATTCTGTATGTATGTGTGTGTGTGTGTGTGTGTCCATCAAAGTGCTAGAAACTTTGTGTAAATAGATCGCTCTCTGCAACACACATGCAAACTGTGCACTTGGCCGATTACACTCAATACACACGCACACACATTTAGTTTGCACACCCCTCTGTGCACACACGGGAAACAGAATATAAACACTGGGTGCGTGTTGACGGTCAGCCTCACTCAGGGACCTGGAAGGGTTTTTGTGTTGCATTCCTTTGTAGTCAGAAGAGAATGCTGGGCTCAGTAGTATACTCTCTCTCTCCCTCTCTCCCTCTCTCAGGGGTGTGCCTCAGAACACACATACATTTGTTTATGTGGGTCAGTGTGAATGCGTGTGTGTGTTTGCGTGTGGACACAAAGCATCAGGCTGGGTGGAGTCAGCTGTGGACAGGCCTGGTGGCGCGTTCCAACCCCTGACCTAGGCTGTCATGGCGACAGATGTTTCTTCCCAACATTCCACAGTGCAGGAAGCAGGAATGTGAGCTATCTGGACTCTCTGTCTCCCTGCCTCTCTCTCTCGCACGGACTGAGTGGCTCTCCTGCTGCAGTTTGTTTGTCTTCTCACTTATGCGGCTTCCTGTCGAAAATATCTACTGCCACATTTTCACCCTTTTCATAATGGTTATGGGAGCCATGAGCCTCCAAGTTGTCCCAAACCCATGATCTTGGTATGATCATACAAAAACACACAACTATGTAAACAAACATGCACATACGCACACACATGCAGTGTTGAAAGTATTCACAGTACTATGAACAAACAGCAACAGAGTCTCTGTCTCTGTTCTCCTCTCTATGTCTCTCAGCACAAGTTTAACAATGTACAACATTCAACTTAAAAGTTCTCAACTAGCAAAGCGAAGAATATTGTAAAAGGAATGTTAATATAAATAATAAAACCACAAAGGTTATGTTTACAATAACCAAACTCAAACTACCTAACTGACAGATTGCAGCTCTCCTTTCATTTAAGCTCAGACACAGCAATGTGAATATGACAGACAGTGAGACGGAGACGTACAACACTCGTACATCACAGCACAAGAGAAGAGCGACATTGGCGAGATGTAAAAGGAAACAGGAGTATATAATGATGAGAGAGAAAAACAAACAAAGAAAAACTGACCATGACAAAAGCAAAAAAGCAAAAACAGGAAAAAAAGTTATTAGTTTTCACTTTGACCCAAATTCTGAACCACATTCCAGAATGAGACCTTCTAAATCAAAGCCATATGGAGTACCTCTGGAGTGCAGAGGGCAGATGGATGGACACGCCAAGAGGGACATCCATCCATCAACCTCACACACTCAGTCATAAACCTCTCACTGCTCCTCCTCACTAAGGCTACTTTCATGTGAAATGGCCATTCTACACACATAACACCTGTTTAATTAACTTTTATAGACCATGAGCGTAGACTACAAAAGATAGTTACTTTACTCCTAACTTACCAACCTGGGATATTCTAAGATACTTAGATATTGTTAGATTTGATACTGCATTTCCCAGACTACAAGTTGCACTGGAGTATAAATCACACTCGGCAAAAAATGCGTTGATGCGAGGGGAAAAAAACCAAAAACACGTCGCTTCGGCGTATAAATCGCATTTATATGGCGTTACAGTATTTTCAATTGAGCCACACGATTAAGCAGTGCCATCTAGTGGTCTTAGTTGAAATGCAGTGTCTTGTCCGACAAAATTACATCGTATAAGTCACTTTGAAATATAAATCGCAGGATCAGCAAGATGAGTAAAAAAAAAAAAGCAGCGGGAAATACGGCACACTTTTGTAGCTATTCTTGGATACGCTTTAATATTCTACATTAGAAGACACAAGTCACCTTATGTCCTTTATGTTTATGTGAGTGCCCTGCTATGTCAAATTCCTGGTATGTGCAACCTGACTTGGCCAATAAAACAGTTTCTGTGTTTTGACTTAACTGTGTTACAGAATGCCCTGAGGGATGCCTCGTCATATGCCTCAACATACCCATGGAGATTGCGCGCTCTCTCTCTCTCTCTCTCTCTCTCTCACACACACACACACACACACACACACACACACACACACACACTCAGTGCCTCCAAGTCATGTCCGGTCGGCCTCATCGTTACATAAATGCCTCGCGTTCGTTCGATCGCACATTGGAATTTTTTTTTTTTGCACTCACTGTGTTTGACATTCCTGCTTGCCTGGCTAACCAAGCCTAATGCACTCACAGGGACGGGATGGATGGGGAAGAAGCTGGGAACTGAAAAAAAAAAACCCTCTAAAACCTCCCTTCGTCTCTCTCTTCCTCCATCACTCATTCCCTGCCTCCCTCTCATCCCGCTGCCTGGCGTACCTTCCCTCCTCCCACGCTCCCCCTCCAAAACATTTCCTCCTTTGAAAAAAAAATAAAAAAGGTGATTATGTAACGCACCACGTTGCTCTGTAATTTGTAGGGAAGGAGAGATGGCGGATGGGAGGGGGGGGGGGTTGGCTGATAAGACCCAGGGCTGACTAGTGGTGGTGGGGGTCCAAGGTGGACATGGAGGGGGCTGAGGTTGAAGGGGGATGGGTGTGGGGGGTGTTCACGACCTATGGGGGAAAAAACCTACAGTGGCCATTACAGTAATGGAATGTGCTGTGGGAAAAAAATGGTCCCAGGCCTCACAGTCAGCGGTCTGTTCAGTGGTGGGCAGTGAACTAAAAATGCCTGTCTGTCGAACGTGACACGCATCACAGTAAAACAGGGGTGGACAAAACAAACAAACAAACAAACAAACAAACAAATAAATAAATAAAGGGCAGACACATGTTAGAAGTTGTTAAGTAGTAGTAATGGGCTGGTAACACTTTGGCGCTTTGGTTAAATTGATACTTGTGTGTGTGTGTGTGTGTGTGTGTGTGTGTGTGAGTAATGAATGACATCAATACCCACAATTCATCAATAGTGCGCAAAAGGACCAGACAGGTTAGACATGAGTGGGTCAGATCAGAATCAGCTGACCTCGACCCCAGATGAAATGCTTTCACAAGGGAGAAGGCATCACCTGCATACGCTGCACTGGTCCATTTAATTTACATATAGCTGCGGATTTAGATGTTTCTCCTGTTTGTGAATACTAAAAAGACACCCCCCCCCAAAAAAAAAGTCTCAGAGAAATTATAACAGAAGCAGACAGGAATTGAAGCTGAGACAGACTGAGAAAGAAAGCGAACAAGGGAGGAGCATCAACATTCTCTGTGGTTGCGACAAGAGCAGAAGGAACCGTTCCACCCTGCCACCATTGAATGGACACTTCCTGTTTGTATTGAACAGGCCTGAACCATTCACAATGATGGCAATGGAGGTCAACCAACCAACACCACAGCCAAGAAAATGGCTCCCACTGTAGCCCAAAATGGACAGATGCCCTAGAGAGTCCCGTTGTCAAATTCAAGGGTGCTTTTAAATGTCCATTTCCCAACTGGAAGTGAACAACTGTTTTATTTTAAAACAAGACTAGTCTTACAAAAATTAACATCAGTTACTACAGCAAACACACACACACACACACACACACACACACACACACACACACAAATATGCAACTTCGCCATTCTTCAACTTATCCAATATGCACAAAAGTAATTTTGCTGCTGTGCAATTCACATTACCTGGTCCAGTTCCTTAGATACGCATTTATTCATTTCATAAATCACATCCCAACAGAAAGGTCCTGACAAGGGTGACAAATTGCTCCCAGTCATAAGCCAGATTTCAGTTAATTCTGTCATCTTATGGTAAGCAGCTTGTCTCTTCAGGCTCTTTTCTATTTGAAAACCGACAGGATGGCCAGATGGACGGGTAAAGTGACCCTGTGTTCAAGAGACAGTTATAACATTTGTTGGGAGCATCAATAGTAATGACATGTCCTTGAGCAAGACCTTGAATTTCTGTCAGTGCCAGACATTGTGATCTGCAGCTGACCTGTGACCTCCCAGTGAAGGGGAGAGGGGGGGTGCAAGAAAAGAAAAAAGTCCCCAACAAGTGAATAAATAGTGTCACACTAACCATGACATTATTATTATTATTTTGGTTTATCTAGTCATAATGGCTCCAAAAGTGTTAGGCCCAATTTATACTCCAAATGTTGGCTAGCAGACAGATGTCTCTCGACAATTTTGACGTCATGAGAGACACTTTTTGTGTCTCCCAGGGCTGTCGTGTACACGACACATTTTCTTATGTCGGCTGACATTTGGAGCATAAATTGGGCTTTAGTGATCAAGTCAGGGTACACAACCCATCCTGCTATTTTCTTTGGTTATAGGTTGTCATATTAAAATCAAAAATCATATTTTGGGAGGCCTGCTCCTTTGGAAAAAAAGGAGAAAATTGATTTGGTAGCTTCAGCTCTCTTGTCTGTCGCTGGAGGTAAATTCATAATTCCAGTGTACTGAGGAGGATTTCTTGGTAGAGTTGTGCATGGACTTGAGCTCAGCATTCTTCACATGCCAAACACCGTCACAGGGCCTGTCCCCTGAGCAAGTCTTTCATCCTTGAACCAGTGGTAGTCCTTATCTGACCCAGGCAAGACAGTAATCACCAGTGCAGCAAAATCCACCAGAAGTCTCCAGAAGTCAGGGTCAGCCAGTGGCGGCTAAGTGTCTTGCTCAGTGACACTTCAGCAGGGTGGGGGCCAAACCTGAGGTCCTGCGGTAAAAAGAAGTCCCCCCAACTCCCACATGTGCAAGACAAGTAGGGGTGGCATACAAATCCTGTCTTTGAGTTCCGCTCGGACCCACAATATCTGTATTACATGGTATCCAGCTTAGCACACAGAACTGCACTTTGACTTTGAGTGGCTAGGTGCCCAGGTTTGATGGGAGCAAAGAAGAGTTTAAAAGGAATTAACCTTAGAAAAGATGACGCAATATGAATCCAAGGCAACATGCAAGGCACACTTCTTGTTCTGTAAGAGATATCACCACTTCTGCACATGGCAAGTGTATGTATTGGGCTCTGAGGCAGCATTCTGAGAAGATTGACATGTTATGGTGTGCCTCATACTCATCTGAATAAACTACACAGTGCAGCTAATTATCTAATGATTCTCAACACTAAAAGGCTTAACTTTGAGGTGAGGAAAGACATTCCCTCCTCCTCTTCCCCAGAGATGTTTGATAATGGGTGCAGTACTGGAGTGGATGAAGGGAGTAAACTCCAATAGGTTGTGAAATCCGCCTGATATTTCAACATTTCAGCGATTGGGCCCAGGTTACGTAACCACAGCACTGTACACTTGGCAGAGAACGGTTGCATTGTATTGCCTATGAGAGCATATGGAGCTTTCTGCCTTCATTACAAAATTCCTTCTAACTTATTCCAGGCACTTGTGGCAAATAGCCCAAATATTGTGGACAGAACTCTGAGAAGTGTCGTCCATCTGGGCAAATGTGCATTCTCATCAACAGTGCAAGAGTGCTTGGTATCTGAAACCTGAAACATGCACACCAACAGTTTCTCTCTCTCTCTCTCTCACACACACACTCACACACACACACACAAATTCTCTCTTACCTGGTCACAGCCTGCATTGACCAGTTCCTGCAGCATCTGTCGGTTGACATCACCAGCCCCTGCGGGGTGGCCTGACCCCGAGGAAGAGCCTGACTCATTAGCGAAGGGCATGAGGGATTTACGGATCTCCCGCAGCGCATTCTGGTAGTTGGTGAACTTCTGGGGTGGCCGGAGCTGCTGCTGTCGGCTGGCCGTGTCCTTGCCCCCCTTGCAGTCAGCCCCTCTGCCCCCTTCGCTTCGTGAGCTGCCCCCATGGAGCGCCTGGCTAACCAGCTTGGCAGGCTGCTTGAGTCCCTCCTTGATCTCCTGAAGCCGCTGGCGCGTGTTGCCCACATACGGGGCAGCAGGGAATGTCTTGGGCCTCATGCTTTTGGCGCCAATGTGAGTCGGCACCCGTGTGTTTGATGTCTACTCTAAGCAGACACACACACGCTCATTCACTCACTGTACAACGCACCCACTCTCACACACAACCATACACACACATACAAACTGAAGTTCACTCCCCCTTCTCTTTTTCAGAGATCCTTCTAGAATTGGCTGACCCAAATAGATAACAGCACTCAGCAGGACAGATCTGAGGTGGAGATTTTCCAAAGAAACTGGGAATCGTCCTCTGTGTCGGCATGAGTTATGTCTCCCATACGTTGGCTTGGCTGTGTCTGCCCTGTGGTTTCTGTTGGCGCCTGCTGTCAAGGTGGGGGTAGAGGTGAAGAAGGTGGCGGTTCTACAAGTGTCCCACGGTGCGTCGTTCAGGGCTTCATGTTCCGCCACCTCATTCCAAGAAAGGCGGGAGGGTCACGAGGGCGCTGCGGCCCCAGGCCATGATGCTGCTGCCAGTGTGT